>NW_026735115.1:0-169638 GCF_949786415.1 Peromyscus eremicus
AAAAGCAGAGTGTGTTTCTTGTAAGGCGAGCTAGCGTTTGTTTTCCAGTCCTAAATGGAGTTGAATCACATGCAGCTGTTTGTCCCACGAGTAAGAGTTGTTTTCTGGTAAGGAAAGCACTATTGTGCTCCCATTGCCATACACAGTGCAAATAGCACTCGCGTCTGTTCCCAGCAAGTACAGTGTATTGGACTGAAGAGGAGCTACTGTTCTTGTCAGTTTCCAAAGCACAGTTAAATTATATATGGCCCGTGTGTGTAGGAAGCACAGTTCTTTTGTTCTGAGCAAGCTCACTGTCCTGGCCCTTTAGGAAACACAGTAGAGTAGAAGAGTGCTCTTTTCTCAAAAGCAGAGTGTGTTTCTTGTAAGGCAAGCTAGCGTTTGTTTCCCAGTCCTAAATGGAGTTGAATCACATGCAGTTTCTCTTCCTACGATCAAGAGTTGTTTTCTGGTAAGAAGAGTCACTCTTGCGCTCCCATTGCCATACACAGTGCAAATAGCATTGGCGTCCGTTCCCAGCATGTACAGTGTATTGCACTGAAGAGGATCTACTGTTCTTGTCAATTTCCTCAGGAGAGTTGAACTAGATATAGCCCGTGTGTAGGAAGCACAGTTCTTTTGTTCTGAGCAAGCTCACTGTTCTGGCCATATAGGAAACACATTAGAGTAGAAGAGTGCTCTTTTATCAAAGCAGAGTGTGTTTTTTGTAAGACGAGCTAACGTTTGTTTCCCAGTCCTAAATGGAGTTGAATCCCATGCAATTTCTGGTCCTACGAGCAAGAGTTGTTTTCTGGTATCAAGAGTCACTATTGTGCTCCCATTTTCATACACAGGGCAAATAGCACTGGCGTCTGTTCCCAGCATGTACAGTGTATTGGATGGAAGAGGATCTACTGTTCTTGTCAGTTTCCTAAGCAGAATTGAACTAGCTATGGCCGTGTGTGTAGGAAGCACATTTCTTTTCTTCTGAGCAAGCTCACTGTTCGGACCCCAGAGGAAATACAGTAGAGTAGAATAGTGCCCTTTTTTCAAAAGCAGAGTGTGTTTCTTGTAAGGCGAGCTAGCGTTTGTATCTCAGTCCTAAATGGAGTTGAATCACATGCAGTTTCTGGTCCTACGAGCAAGAGATGTTTTCTGGTAAGAAGAGTCACTAGTGCGCTCCCATTGTCATACACAGGGCATATAGCACTGGCATCTGTTCCCAGCATGTACAGTGTATTGGACTTAAGAGGATCTACTGTTCTTGTCAGTTTCCTAAGCAGAATTGATCTAGATATGGCCAGTGTGTGTAGGAAGCACAGTTCTTTTGTTTTGAGCAAGCTCACGGTTCTGGCCCTATAGGAAACACAGTAGAGTAGAAGAGTGCTCTTATCTCAAAAGCAGAGTGTGTTTCTTGTAAGGCGAGCTAGCATTTGTTTCCCAGTCCTAAATGTAGTTGAATCCCATGCAGTATTTCGTCCTATGAGCAAGAGTTGTTTTCTGGTAAGAAGAGTCACTATTGTGTTCCCATTGCCATACACAGAGCAAATAGCACTCGCGTCTGTTCCCAGCAAGTACAGTGTATTGGAATGAAGAGGAGCTACTGTTCTTGTCAGTTTCCTAAGCAGAGTTGAACTAGATATGGCTCGTGTGTGTAGGAAGCACAGTTATTTTGTTCTGAGCAAGCTCACTGTTCGGAACCCATAGTAAACACATTAGAGTAGAAGAGTGCTCTTTTCTAAAATCAGAGTTTGTTTCTTGTAAGGCGAGCTACCGTTTGTTTCCCAGTAATGCATGTAGTTGAATCACAAGCAGTTTCTGGTCCTACGAGCAAGAGTTGTTTTCTGGTAAGAAGAGTCACTATTGTGCTCCCATTGTCATACAAAGGGCAAATAGCACTGTCGTCTGTTCCCAGCATGTACAGTGTATTGGAATGAAGAGGATCTACTGTTCTTGTTAGTTTCCTAAGCAGAATTGAACTAGATATGGCCGTGTGTGTAGGAAGCACAGTTCTTTTGTTCTGAGCAAGCTCACCGTTCTGGCCCTATAGGAAACACAGTAGTGTAGAAGAGTGCTCTTTTCTCAAAAGAGAGTGTTGTTTTGTAAGGCGAGCTAGCGTTTGTTTTCCAGTCCTAAATGGAGTTGAATCACATGAAGTTGTTGGTCCCACGAGCAAGAGTTGTTTTCTGGTAAGGAAAGTCACTATTGTGCTCCCATTGCCATGCACAGTGCAAAGAGCACTCGCGTCTGATCCCAGTAAGTACAGTGTATTGTACTGAAGAGGACCTACTGTTCTTGTCAGTTTCCTAAGCAGAGTTGAACTAGATATGGCCCGTGTGTGTAGGAAGCACAGTTCTTTTGTTCTGAGCAAGCTCAGTGTTCGGACCCCATAGAAAACACAGTAGAGTAGAAGAGTGCTCTTTTCTCAAAAGCAGAGTGTGTTTCTTGTAAGGCGCGCTAGCGTTTGTTTCCCAGTCCTAAAAGTAGTTGAATCCCATGCAGTTTTTCGTCCTATGAGCAAGAGTTGTTTTCTGGTAAGAAGAGTCACTATGCGCTCCCATTGTCATACACACTGCAAATAGCACTCGCGTCTGTTCCCAGCAAGTAATGTGTATTGGACTGAAGAGGAGCTACTGTTCTTGTCAGATTCCTAAGCAGAGTTTAACTAGATATGGCCCGTGTATGTAGGAAGCACAGTTTTTTGTTCTGAGCAAGCTCACTTTTCGGACCTCATAGGAAACACATTAGATTAGAAGAGTGCTCTTTTCTAAAAAGCAGAGTGTGTTTCTAGTAAGGAGAGCTTGTGTTTGTTTCCCATTCCTAAATGGAGTCGAATCACATGCAGGTTCTGTTCCTACGAGCAAGAGCTGTTTTCTGGTAAGAAGTGTCACTTTTGTGCTCCCATTGTCATACACAGTGCAAATAACACTGGCGTCTGTTCCCAGCATGTACAGTTTATTGGACTGAAGAGGATCTACTGTTCTTGTCAGTTTCCTAAGCAGAATTGAACTAGATATGGCCGTGTGTGTAGGAAGCACAGTTCTTTTGTACTGAGCAAGCTCACTGTTTTGGCCCTACAGGAAACACAGTAGAGTAGAAGATTGCTCTTTTTTCAAAAGCAGAGTGTGTTTCTTGTAAGGCGAGCTAGCGTTTGTTTCCCAGTCCTAAATGGAGTTGAATCACATGCAGTATTTGTTCCCACGAGCAAGAGTTGTTTTTTGGTAAGGAAAGTCACTATTGCGCTCCCATTCCCATACACCGTGCAAAGAGCACTCCCGTCTGTTCCCAGCAAGTACAGTGTATTGGTCTGAAGAGGAGCTTTTGTTCTTGTCAGTTTCCTAAGCAGAGTTGAACTAGATATGGCCCGTGTGTGTAGGAAGCACAGTTCTTTTGTTCTGAGCAAGCTCACTGTTCTGGCCCTATAGACAACACAGAAGAGTAGAAGAGTGCTCTTTTCTCAGAAGCAGAGTTTGTTTCTTGTAAGGCGAGCTAGCGTTTGTTTCCCAGTCCTAAATGGAGTTGAATTTCATGCAGTTTCTTGTCCTATGAGCAAGAGTTGTTTTCTGGTAAGAAGAGTCACTATTGTGCTCCCATTGCCATACACAGTGCAAACAACATTCGCTACTGTTCTTTGCAAGTACAGTGTATTGGACAGAAGAGGAGCTACTGTTCTTGTCAGTTCCTAAGCAGAGTTGAACTAGATATGGCCCGTGTTTGTAGGAAGCACAGTCCTTTTGCTCTGAGCATGCTCACTGTTCGGACCCCATAGGAAACACAGTAGAGTAGAAGAGTGCTCTTTTCTCAAAAGCAGAGTGTATTTCTTCTAAGTCTAGCTAGCGTTTGTTTCACAGTCCTAAATGGAGTTGAGTCACATGTATTTCTGATCCTAGGAGCAAGAGTTGTTTTCTGGTAAGAAGAGTCACTATTGTGCTCCCATTGTCATACACAGGGCAAATAGCACTGGCGTCTGTTCCCAGCATGTACAGTGTATTAGACTTAAGAGGATCTACTGTTTTTGTCAGTTTCCTAAGCAGAATTGATCTAGATATGGCCCATGTGTTTAGGAAGCACAGTTCTTTTGTTCTGAGCAAGCTCACTGTTCTGGCCCTATAGGAAACACAGTAGAGTAGAAGAGTGCTCTTTTCTCAAAAGCAGAGTGTGTTTCTTCTAAGGCGCGCTAGCATTTGTTTCCAAGTCCTAAATGGAGTTGAATCCCATGCAGTTTTTCGTGCTATGAGCAAGAGTTGTTTTCTGGTAAGAAGAGTCACTATTGTGCTCCCATTGCCATTCACAGGGCAAATAGCACTCGCGTTTGTTCCCAGCAAGTACAGTGTATTGGAATGAAGAGGAGCTACTGTTCTTGTCAGTTTCCTAAGGAGAGTTGAACTAGATATGGCCCGTGTGTGTAGGAAGCACAGATATTTTGTTCTGAGCATGCTCACTCTTCGGGCCCCATAGGAAACACATTAGAGTAGAAGAGTGCTCTTTTCTAAAAAGCAGAGTTTGTTTCTTGTAAGGCGAGCTAGCGTTTGTTTTCCAGTCATACATGGAGTTGAATCACATGCAGTTTCTGGTCCTACGAGCAAGAGTTGTTTTCTGGTAAGAAGAGTCACTATTGTGTTCCCATTGTCATACAAAGGGCAAATAGCACTGTCGTCTGTTCCCAGCATGTACAGTGTATTGGACTGAAGAGGATCTACTGTTCTTGTCAGTTTCCTAAGCAGAATTGAACTAGCTATGGCCATGTGTGTAGGAAGCACAGTTATTTTGTTCTGAGCAAGCTCACTGTTCTGGCCCTATAGGAAACACATTAGACTAGAATACTGCTCTTTTCTCAAAAGCAGAGTGTGTTTCTTATAAGGCGAGCTAGCTTTTGTTTCCCAGTCCTAAATGGAGTTGAATCCCATGTAGTTTCTGGTCCTACGAGCAAGAGTTGTTTCCTGGTAAGAAGAGACACTATTGTGCTCCCTTTGCTATACACAGGGCAAATAGCACTAGCATCTGTTCCCAGCAAGTACAGTGTATTGGACTGAAGAGGATCTACTCTTCTTGTCAGTTTCCTAAGCAGAGTTGAACTAGATATGGCCCGTGTGTGTAGGAAGCACAGTTCTTTTGTTCTGAGCAAGCTCACTGTTTTGGCCCTATAGGAAACAAAGTAGAGTAGAAGAGTGCTCTTTTCTCAAAAGCAGAGTGTGTTTCTTGTAAGGCGAGCTAGCTTTTGTTTTCCAATCCTAAATGGAGTTGAATCACATGCAGTTTCTGGTCCTACGAGCAAGAGTTGTTTTCTAGTAAGAAGAGTCACTATTGCGCTCCCTTTTTCATACACAGGGCAAATAGCACTCACATCTGTTCCCAAGATATACAGTGTATTGGACTGAAGAGGATCTACTGTTCTTGTCAGTTTCCTATGCAAAGTTGAACTAGATATGGCCCTTGTGTGCAGGAGGTACACTTCTTTTGTTCTGAGCAAGCTCACTCTTCTGGCCCTATAGGAAACACAGGAGAGTAGAAGAGTGCTCTTTTCTCAAAAGCAGAATGTGTTTCTTGTAAGGCGAGCTAGCGTTTGTTTCCCAGTCCTAAATTGAGTTCAATCACATGCAGTTTCTGGTCCTATGAGCTAGATTGTTTTATGGTAAGAAGAGTCACTATTGCGCTCCCATTTTCATACACAGGGCAAATAGCACTGGCATCTGTTCCCAGCATGTGAAGTGTATTGGACTGAAGAGGATCTACTGTTCTTGTCAGTTTCCTAAGCAGAGTTAAACTAGATATGGCCCGTGTGTGTAGGAAGCACAGTTCTTTTGTTCTGAGGTAGCTCACTCTTCTGGCCTATAGGAAACACAGTAGAGTAGATGAGTGCTCTTTTCTCAAAAGCAGAGTGTGTTTTTTGTAAGGCGAGCTTGCGTTTGTTTCCCAGTCCTAAATGGAGTTGAATGACATGCAGTTTCTATTCCTACAAGCAAGAGTTGTTTTCTGGAAAGGAAAGTCACTATTGTGCTCCCTTTGCCATACACAGTGCAAATAGCACTCGCGTCTGTTCCCAGCAAGTACAGTGTATTGGACTGAAGAGGAGCTACTGTTCTTGTCAGTTTCCTAAGCAGAGTTGAACTAGATATGGCCCGTGTGTGTAGGAAGCACAGTTCTTTTGTTCTGAGCAAGCTCACTGTTCTGGCCCTATAGGAAACACAGTAGAGTAGAAGTGTGCTCTTTTCTCCAAAGCAGAGTGTGTTTCTTCTAAGGCGAACTAGCGTTTGTTTCCAAGTCCTAAATGGAGTTGAATCACATGCAGTTTCTGGTCCTACAAGAAAGAGTTGTTTTCTGGTAAGAAGAGTCACTATTGAGCTCCCATTACCATACACAGGGTAAAAAGCACTCGCGTCTGTCCCAGCATGTACAGGGTATTGGACTGAAGAGGATCTACTGTTCTTGACAGTTACCTAAGCAGAGTTGAACTAGATATGGCCTGTGTGTGTAGGAAGCACAGTTCTTTTGTTCTGAGCAAGCTCACTGTTCGGACCACATAGGAAACACAATAGAATAGAAGAGTGCTCTTTTCTCAGAAGCAGAGTGTGTTTCTTTTAAGGCGAGTTGCGTTTGTTTCCAAGTCCTAAATGGAGTTGAATCACATGCAGTTTCTTGTCCTACGAGCAAGAGTTGTTTTCTGGCAAGGAAAAACACTATTGTGCTCACATTGCCATATATAGTGCAAATACCACTCGTGTCTGTCCCCAGCAAGTACAGTGTATTGGACTGAAGAATAGCTACTGTTCTTGTCAGTTTCCTAAGCAGAGTTGAACTAGATATAGCCCGTGTGTGTAGGAAGCACAGTTCTTTTGTTCTGAGCAAGCTGACTGTTCGGACCCCATAGGAAACACAGTAGAGTAGAAGAGTGCTCTTTTCTAAAAAGCAGAGTTTGTTTCTTGTAAGGCGAGCTAGCGTTTGTTTCCCAGTCATACATGGAGTTGAATCGCATGCAGTTTTTGGTCCTATGAGCAAGAGTTGTTTTCTGGTAAGAAGAGTCACTATTGTGCTCCCATTGTCATACAAAAGGCAAATAGCACTGTCGTCTGTTCCCAGCATGTACAGTGTATTGGACTGAAGAGGATCTACTGTTCTTGTCAGTTTCCTAAGCAGAATTGAACTAGATATGGCCGTGTGTAGGAAGCACAGTTCTTTTGTTCTGAGCAAGCTCTCTGTTCTGGCCCTACAGGAAAAACAGTAGAGTAGAAGAGTGCTCTTTTCTCAAAAGCAGAGTGTGTTTTTGTAAGGCGAGCTAGTGTTTGTTTTCCAGTCCTAAATGGAGTTGAATCACATGCAGTTGTTGGTCCCATGAGCAAGAGTTGTTTTCTGGAAAGGAAAGTCACTATTGTGCTCCCATTGCCATGCACAGTGCAAAGAGCACTCGCGTCTGATCCCAGCAAGTACAGTGTATTGTACTGAAGAGGAGCTATTGTTCTTGTCAGTTTCCTAAGCAGAGTTGAACTAGATATGGCCCGTGTGTGTAGGAAGCACAGTTCTTTTGTTCTGAGCAAGCTCAATGTTCGGACCCCATAGGAAACACAGTAGAGTAGAAGAGTGCTCTTTTCTCAAAAGCAGAGTTTGTTTCTTGTAAGGCACGCTAGCGTTTGTTTCCCAGTCCTCAAGGTAGTTGAATCCCATGCAGTTTTTCGTTCTATGAGCAAGAGTAGTTTTCTGGTAAGAAGAGTCATTATTGCGCTACCATTGCCATACACACTGCAAATAGCACTCGCGTCTGTTCCCAGCAAGTAATGTGTATGGGACTGAAGAGGAGCTACTGTTCTTGCCAGATTCCTAAGCAGAGTTGAACTAGATATGGCCCGTGTGTGTAGGAAGCACAGTTCATTGGTTCTGAGCATGCTCACTTTTCGGACCCCATAGGAAAAACATTAGAGTAGAAGAGTGCTCTTTTCGAAAAAGCAGAGTGTGTTTCTTGTAAGGCGAGCTAGCGTTTGTTTTCCAGTCCTAAATGGAGTTGAATCACATGCAGCTGTTTGTCCCACGAGTAAGAGTTGTTTTCTGGTAAGGAAAGCACTATTGTGCTCCCATTGCCATACACAGTGCAAATAGCACTCGCGTCTGTTCCCAGCAAGTACAGTGTATTGGACTGAAGAGGAGCTACTGTTCTTGTCAGTTTCCAAAGCACAGTTAAATTATATATGGCCCGTGTGTGTAGGAAGCACAGTTCTTTTGTTCTGAGCAAGCTCACTGTCCTGGCCCTTTAGGAAACACAGTAGAGTAGAAGAGTGCTCTTTTCTCAAAAGCAGAGTGTGTTTCTTGTAAGGCAAGCTAGCGTTTGTTTCCCAGTCCTAAATGGAGTTGAATCACATGCAGTTTCTCTTCCTACGATCAAGAGTTGTTTTCTGGTAAGAAGAGTCACTCTTGCGCTCCCATTGCCATACACAGTGCAAATAGCATTGGCGTCCGTTCCCAGCATGTACAGTGTATTGCACTGAAGAGGATCTACTGTTCTTGTCAATTTCCTCAGGAGAGTTGAACTAGATATAGCCCGTGTGTAGGAAGCACAGTTCTTTTGTTCTGAGCAAGCTCACTGTTCTGGCCATATAGGAAACACATTAGAGTAGAAGAGTGCTCTTTTATCAAAGCAGAGTGTGTTTTTTGTAAGACGAGCTAACGTTTGTTTCCCAGTCCTAAATGGAGTTGAATCCCATGCAATTTCTGGTCCTACGAGCAAGAGTTGTTTTCTGGTATCAAGAGTCACTATTGTGCTCCCATTTTCATACACAGGGCAAATAGCACTGGCGTCTGTTCCCAGCATGTACAGTGTATTGGATGGAAGAGGATCTACTGTTCTTGTCAGTTTCCTAAGCAGAATTGAACTAGCTATGGCCGTGTGTGTAGGAAGCACATTTCTTTTCTTCTGAGCAAGCTCACTGTTCGGACCCCAGAGGAAATACAGTAGAGTAGAATAGTGCCCTTTTTTCAAAAGCAGAGTGTGTTTCTTGTAAGGCGAGCTAGCGTTTGTATCTCAGTCCTAAATGGAGTTGAATCACATGCAGTTTCTGGTCCTACGAGCAAGAGATGTTTTCTGGTAAGAAGAGTCACTAGTGCGCTCCCATTGTCATACACAGGGCATATAGCACTGGCATCTGTTCCCAGCATGTACAGTGTATTGGACTTAAGAGGATCTACTGTTCTTGTCAGTTTCCTAAGCAGAATTGATCTAGATATGGCCAGTGTGTGTAGGAAGCACAGTTCTTTTGTTTTGAGCAAGCTCACGGTTCTGGCCCTATAGGAAACACAGTAGAGTAGAAGAGTGCTCTTATCTCAAAAGCAGAGTGTGTTTCTTGTAAGGCGAGCTAGCATTTGTTTCCCAGTCCTAAATGTAGTTGAATCCCATGCAGTATTTCGTCCTATGAGCAAGAGTTGTTTTCTGGTAAGAAGAGTCACTATTGTGTTCCCATTGCCATACACAGAGCAAATAGCACTCGCGTCTGTTCCCAGCAAGTACAGTGTATTGGAATGAAGAGGAGCTACTGTTCTTGTCAGTTTCCTAAGCAGAGTTGAACTAGATATGGCTCGTGTGTGTAGGAAGCACAGTTATTTTGTTCTGAGCAAGCTCACTGTTCGGAACCCATAGTAAACACATTAGAGTAGAAGAGTGCTCTTTTCTAAATTCAGAGTTTGTTTCTTGTAAGGCGAGCTACCGTTTGTTTCCCAGTAATGCATGTAGTTGAATCACAAGCAGTTTCTGGTCCTACGAGCAAGAGTTGTTTTCTGGTAAGAAGAGTCACTATTGTGCTCCCATTGTCATACAAAGGGCAAATAGCACTGTCGTCTGTTCCCAGCATGTACAGTGTATTGGAATGAAGAGGATCTACTGTTCTTGTTAGTTTCCTAAGCAGAATTGAACTAGATATGGCCGTGTGTGTAGGAAGCACAGTTCTTTTGTTCTGAGCAAGCTCACCGTTCTGGCCCTATAGGAAACACAGTAGTGTAGAAGAGTGCTCTTTTCTCAAAAGAGAGTGTTGTTTTGTAAGGCGAGCTAGCGTTTGTTTTCCAGTCCTAAATGGAGTTGAATCACATGAAGTTGTTGGTCCCACGAGCAAGAGTTGTTTTCTGGTAAGGAAAGTCACTATTGTGCTCCCATTGCCATGCACAGTGCAAAGAGCACTCGCGTCTGATCCCAGTAAGTACAGTGTATTGTACTGAAGAGGACCTACTGTTCTTGTCAGTTTCCTAAGCAGAGTTGAACTAGATATGGCCCGTGTGTGTAGGAAGCACAGTTCTTTTGTTCTGAGCAAGCTCAGTGTTCGGACCCCATAGAAAACACAGTAGAGTAGAAGAGTGCTCTTTTCTCAAAAGCAGAGTGTGTTTCTTGTAAGGCGCGCTAGCGTTTGTTTCCCAGTCCTAAAAGTAGTTGAATCCCATGCAGTTTTTCGTCCTATGAGCAAGAGTTGTTTTCTGGTAAGAAGAGTCACTATGCGCTCCCATTGTCATACACACTGCAAATAGCACTCGCGTCTGTTCCCAGCAAGTAATGTGTATTGGACTGAAGAGGAGCTACTGTTCTTGTCAGATTCCTAAGCAGAGTTTAACTAGATATGGCCCGTGTATGTAGGAAGCACAGTTTTTTGTTCTGAGCAAGCTCACTTTTCGGACCTCATAGGAAACACATTAGATTAGAAGAGTGCTCTTTTCTAAAAAGCAGAGTGTGTTTCTAGTAAGGAGAGCTTGTGTTTGTTTCCCATTCCTAAATGGAGTCGAATCACATGCAGGTTCTGTTCCTACGAGCAAGAGCTGTTTTCTGGTAAGAAGTGTCACTTTTGTGCTCCCATTGTCATACACAGTGCAAATAACACTGGCGTCTGTTCCCAGCATGTACAGTTTATTGGACTGAAGAGGATCTACTGTTCTTGTCAGTTTCCTAAGCAGAATTGAACTAGATATGGCCGTGTGTGTAGGAAGCACAGTTCTTTTGTACTGAGCAAGCTCACTGTTTTGGCCCTACAGGAAACACAGTAGAGTAGAAGATTGCTCTTTTTTCAAAAGCAGAGTGTGTTTCTTGTAAGGCGAGCTAGCGTTTGTTTCCCAGTCCTAAATGGAGTTGAATCACATGCAGTATTTGTTCCCACGAGCAAGAGTTGTTTTTTGGTAAGGAAAGTCACTATTGCGCTCCCATTCCCATACACCGTGCAAAGAGCACTCCCGTCTGTTCCCAGCAAGTACAGTGTATTGGTCTGAAGAGGAGCTTTTGTTCTTGTCAGTTTCCTAAGCAGAGTTGAACTAGATATGGCCCGTGTGTGTAGGAAGCACAGTTCTTTTGTTCTGAGCAAGCTCACTGTTCTGGCCCTATAGACAACACAGAAGAGTAGAAGAGTGCTCTTTTCTCAGAAGCAGAGTTTGTTTCTTGTAAGGCGAGCTAGCGTTTGTTTCCCAGTCCTAAATGGAGTTGAATTTCATGCAGTTTCTTGTCCTATGAGCAAGAGTTGTTTTCTGGTAAGAAGAGTCACTATTGTGCTCCCATTGCCATACACAGTGCAAACAACATTCGCTACTGTTCTTTGCAAGTACAGTGTATTGGACAGAAGAGGAGCTACTGTTCTTGTCAGTTCCTAAGCAGAGTTGAACTAGATATGGCCCGTGTTTGTAGGAAGCACAGTCCTTTTGCTCTGAGCATGCTCACTGTTCGGACCCCATAGGAAACACAGTAGAGTAGAAGAGTGCTCTTTTCTCAAAAGCAGAGTGTATTTCTTCTAAGTCTAGCTAGCGTTTGTTTCACAGTCCTAAATGGAGTTGAGTCACATGTATTTCTGATCCTAGGAGCAAGAGTTGTTTTCTGGTAAGAAGAGTCACTATTGTGCTCCCATTGTCATACACAGGGCAAATAGCACTGGCGTCTGTTCCCAGCATGTACAGTGTATTAGACTTAAGAGGATCTACTGTTTTTGTCAGTTTCCTAAGCAGAATTGATCTAGATATGGCCCATGTGTTTAGGAAGCACAGTTCTTTTGTTCTGAGCAAGCTCACTGTTCTGGCCCTATAGGAAACACAGTAGAGTAGAAGAGTGCTCTTTTCTCAAAAGCAGAGTGTGTTTCTTCTAAGGCGCGCTAGCATTTGTTTCCAAGTCCTAAATGGAGTTGAATCCCATGCAGTTTTTCGTGCTATGAGCAAGAGTTGTTTTCTGGTAAGAAGAGTCACTATTGTGCTCCCATTGCCATTCACAGGGCAAATAGCACTCGCGTTTGTTCCCAGCAAGTACAGTGTATTGGAATGAAGAGGAGCTACTGTTCTTGTCAGTTTCCTAAGGAGAGTTGAACTAGATATGGCCCGTGTGTGTAGGAAGCACAGATATTTTGTTCTGAGCATGCTCACTCTTCGGGCCCCATAGGAAACACATTAGAGTAGAAGAGTGCTCTTTTCTAAAAAGCAGAGTTTGTTTCTTGTAAGGCGAGCTAGCGTTTGTTTTCCAGTCATACATGGAGTTGAATCACATGCAGTTTCTGGTCCTACGAGCAAGAGTTGTTTTCTGGTAAGAAGAGTCACTATTGTGTTCCCATTGTCATACAAAGGGCAAATAGCACTGTCGTCTGTTCCCAGCATGTACAGTGTATTGGACTGAAGAGGATCTACTGTTCTTGTCAGTTTCCTAAGCAGAATTGAACTAGCTATGGCCATGTGTGTAGGAAGCACAGTTATTTTGTTCTGAGCAAGCTCACTGTTCTGGCCCTATAGGAAACACATTAGACTAGAATACTGCTCTTTTCTCAAAAGCAGAGTGTGTTTCTTATAAGGCGAGCTAGCTTTTGTTTCCCAGTCCTAAATGGAGTTGAATCCCATGTAGTTTCTGGTCCTACGAGCAAGAGTTGTTTCCTGGTAAGAAGAGACACTATTGTGCTCCCTTTGCTATACACAGGGCAAATAGCACTAGCATCTGTTCCCAGCAAGTACAGTGTATTGGACTGAAGAGGATCTACTCTTCTTGTCAGTTTCCTAAGCAGAGTTGAACTAGATATGGCCCGTGTGTGTAGGAAGCACAGTTCTTTTGTTCTGAGCAAGCTCACTGTTTTGGCCCTATAGGAAACAAAGTAGAGTAGAAGAGTGCTCTTTTCTCAAAAGCAGAGTGTGTTTCTTGTAAGGCGAGCTAGCTTTTGTTTTCCAATCCTAAATGGAGTTGAATCACATGCAGTTTCTGGTCCTACGAGCAAGAGTTGTTTTCTAGTAAGAAGAGTCACTATTGCGCTCCCTTTTTCATACACAGGGCAAATAGCACTCACATCTGTTCCCAGGATATACAGTGTATTGGACTGAAGAGGATCTACTGTTCTTGTCAGTTTCCTATGCAAAGTTGAACTAGATATGGCCCTTGTGTGCAGGAGGTACACTTCTTTTGTTCTGAGCAAGCTCACTCTTCTGGCCCTATAGGAAACACAGGAGAGTAGAAGAGTGCTCTTTTCTCAAAAGCAGAATGTGTTTCTTGTAAGGCGAGCTAGCGTTTGTTTCCCAGTCCTAAATTGAGTTCAATCACATGCAGTTTCTGGTCCTATGAGCTAGATTGTTTTATGGTAAGAAGAGTCACTATTGCGCTCCCATTTTCATACACAGGGCAAATAGCACTGGCATCTGTTCCCAGCATGTGAAGTGTATTGGACTGAAGAGGATCTACTGTTCTTGTCAGTTTCCTAAGCAGAGTTAAACTAGATATGGCCCGTGTGTGTAGGAAGCACAGTTCTTTTGTTCTGAGGTAGCTCACTCTTCTGGCCTATAGGAAACACAGTAGAGTAGAAGAGTGCTCTTTTCTCAAAAGCAGAGTGTGTTTTTTGTAAGGCGAGCTTGCGTTTGTTTCCCAGTCCTAAATGGAGTTGAATGACATGCAGTTTCTATTCCTACAAGCAAGAGTTGTTTTCTGGAAAGGAAAGTCACTATTGTGCTCCCTTTGCCATACACAGTGCAAATAGCACTCGCATCTGTTCCCAGCAAGTACAGTGTATTGGACTGAAGAGGAGCTACTGTTCTTGTCAGTTTCCTAAGCAGAGTTGAACTAGATATGGCCCGTGTGTGTAGGAAGCACAGTTCTTTTGTTCTGAGCAAGCTCACTGTTCTGGCCCTATAGGAAACACAGTAGAGTAGAAGTGTGCTCTTTTCTCCAAAGCAGAGTGTGTTTCTTCTAAGGCGAACTAGCGTTTGTTTCCAAGTCCTAAATGGAGTTGAATCACATGCAGTTTCTGGTCCTACAAGAAAGAGTTGTTTTCTGGTAAGAAGAGTCACTATTGAGATCCCATTACCATACACAGGGTAAAAAGCACTCGCGTCTGTCCCAGCATGTACAGGGTATTGGACTGAAGAGGATCTACTGTTCTTGACAGTTACCTAAGCAGAGTTGAACTAGATATGGCCTGTGTGTGTAGGAAGCACAGTTCTTTTGTTCTGAGCAAGCTCACTGTTCGGACCACATAGGAAACACAATAGAATAGAAGAGTGCTCTTTTCTCAGAAGCAGAGTGTGTTTCTTTTAAGGCGAGTTGCGTTTGTTTCCAAGTCCTAAATGGAGTTGAATCACATGCAGTTTCTTGTCCTACGAGCAAGAGTTGTTTTCTGGCAAGGAAAAACACTATTGTGCTCACATTGCCATATATAGTGCAAATACCACTCGTGTCTGTCCCCAGCAAGTACAGTGTATTGGACTGAAGAATAGCTACTGTTCTTGTCAGTTTCCTAAGCAGAGTTGAACTAGATATAGCCCGTGTGTGTACGAAGCACAGTTCTTTTGTTCTGAGCAAGCTGACTGTTCGGACCCCATAGGAAACACAGTAGAGTAGAAGAGTGCTCTTTTCTAAAAAGCAGAGTTTGTTTCTTGTAAGGCGAGCTAGCGTTTGTTTCCCAGTCATACATGGAGTTGAATCGCATGCAGTTTTTGGTCCTATGAGCAAGAGTTGTTTTCTGGTAAGAAGAGTCACTATTGTGCTCCCATTGTCATACAAAAGGCAAATAGCACTGTCGTCTGTTCCCAGCATGTACAGTGTATTGGACTGAAGAGGATCTACTGTTCTTGTCAGTTTCCTAAGCAGAATTGAACTAGATATGGCCGTGTGTAGGAAGCACAGTTCTTTTGTTCTGAGCAAGCTCTCTGTTCTGGCCCTACAGGAAAAACAGTAGAGTAGAAGAGTGCTCTTTTCTCAAAAGCAGAGTGTGTTTTTGTAAGGCGAGCTAGTGTTTGTTTTCCAGTCCTAAATGGAGTTGAATCACATGCAGTTGTTGGTCCCATGAGCAAGAGTTGTTTTCTGGAAAGGAAAGTCACTATTGTGCTCCCATTGCCATGCACAGTGCAAAGAGCACTCGCGTCTGATCCCAGCAAGTACAGTGTATTGTACTGAAGAGGAGCTATTGTTCTTGTCAGTTTCCTAAGCAGAGTTGAACTAGATATGGCCCGTGTGTGTAGGAAGCACAGTTCTTTTGTTCTGAGCAAGCTCAATGTTCGGACCCCATAGGAAACACAGTAGAGTAGAAGAGTGCTCTTTTCTCAAAAGCAGAGTTTGTTTCTTGTAAGGCACGCTAGCGTTTGTTTCCCAGTCCTCAAGGTAGTTGAATCCCATGCAGTTTTTCGTTCTATGAGCAAGAGTAGTTTTCTGGTAAGAAGAGTCATTATTGCGCTACCATTGCCATACACACTGCAAATAGCACTCGCGTCTGTTCCCAGCAAGTAATGTGTATGGGACTGAAGAGGAGCTACTGTTCTTGCCAGATTCCTAAGCAGAGTTGAACTAGATATGGCCCGTGTGTGTAGGAAGCACAGTTCATTGGTTCTGAGCATGCTCACTTTTCGGACCCCATAGGAAAAACATTAGAGTAGAAGAGTGCTCTTTTCGAAAAAGCAGAGTGTGTTTCTTGTAAGGCGAGCTAGCGTTTGTTTTCCAGTCCTATATGGAGTTGAATCACATGCAGCTGTTTGTCCCACGAGTAAGAGTTGTTTTCTGGTAAGGAAAGCACTATTGTGCTCCCATTGCCATACACAGTGCAAATAGCACTCGCGTCTGTTCCCAGCAAGTACAGTGTATTGGACTGAAGAGGAGCTACTGTTCTTGTCAGTTTCCAAAGCACAGTTAAATTATATATGGCCCGTGTGTGTAGGAAGCACAGTTCTTTTGTTCTGAGCAAGCTCACTGTCCTGGCCCTTTAGGAAACACAGTAGAGTAGAAGAGTGCTCTTTTCTCAAAAGCAGAGTGTGTTTCTTGTAAGGCAAGCTAGCGTTTGTTTCCCAGTCCTAAATGGAGTTGAATCACATGCAGTTTCTCTTCCTACGATCAAGAGTTGTTTTCTGGTAAGAAGAGTCACTCTTGCGCTCCCATTGCCATACACAGTGCAAATAGCATTGGCGTCCGTTCCCAGCATGTACAGTGTATTGCACTGAAGAGGATCTACTGTTCTTGTCAATTTCCTCAGGAGAGTTGAACTAGATATAGCCCGTGTGTAGGAAGCACAGTTCTTTTGTTCTGAGCAAGCTCACTGTTCTGGCCATATAGGAAACACATTAGAGTAGAAGAGTGCTCTTTTATCAAAGCAGAGTGTGTTTTTTGTAAGACGAGCTAACGTTTGTTTCCCAGTCCTAAATGGAGTTGAATCCCATGCAATTTCTGGTCCTACGAGCAAGAGTTGTTTTCTGGTATCAAGAGTCACTATTGTGCTCCCATTTTCATACACAGGGCAAATAGCACTGGCGTCTGTTCCCAGCATGTACAGTGTATTGGATGGAAGAGGATCTACTGTTCTTGTCAGTTTCCTAAGCAGAATTGAACTAGCTATGGCCGTGTGTGTAGGAAGCACATTTCTTTTCTTCTGAGCAAGCTCACTGTTCGGACCCCAGAGGAAATACAGTAGAGTAGAATAGTGCCCTTTTTTCAAAAGCAGAGTGTGTTTCTTGTAAGGCGAGCTAGCGTTTGTATCTCAGTCCTAAATGGAGTTGAATCACATGCAGTTTCTGGTCCTACGAGCAAGAGATGTTTTCTGGTAAGAAGAGTCACTAGTGCGCTCCCATTGTCATACACAGGGCATATAGCACTGGCATCTGTTCCCAGCATGTACAGTGTATTGGACTTAAGAGGATCTACTGTTCTTGTCAGTTTCCTAAGCAGAATTGATCTAGATATGGCCAGTGTGTGTAGGAAGCACAGTTCTTTTGTTTTGAGCAAGCTCACGGTTCTGGCCCTATAGGAAACACAGTAGAGTAGAAGAGTGCTCTTATCTCAAAAGCAGAGTGTGTTTCTTGTAAGGCGAGCTAGCATTTGTTTCCCAGTCCTAAATGTAGTTGAATCCCATGCAGTATTTCGTCCTATGAGCAAGAGTTGTTTTCTGGTAAGAAGAGTCACTATTGTGTTCCCATTGCCATACACAGAGCAAATAGCACTCGCGTCTGTTCCCAGCAAGTACAGTGTATTGGAATGAAGAGGAGCTACTGTTCTTGTCAGTTTCCTAAGCAGAGTTGAACTAGATATGGCTCGTGTGTGTAGGAAGCACAGTTATTTTGTTCTGAGCAAGCTCACTGTTCGGAACCCATAGTAAACACATTAGAGTAGAAGAGTGCTCTTTTCTAAAATCAGAGTTTGTTTCTTGTAAGGCGAGCTACCGTTTGTTTCCCAGTAATGCATGTAGTTGAATCACAAGCAGTTTCTGGTCCTACGAGCAAGAGTTGTTTTCTGGTAAGAAGAGTCACTATTGTGCTCCCATTGTCATACAAAGGGCAAATAGCACTGTCGTCTGTTCCCAGCATGTACAGTGTATTGGAATGAAGAGGATCTACTGTTCTTGTTAGTTTCCTAAGCAGAATTGAACTAGATATGGCCGTGTGTGTAGGAAGCACAGTTCTTTTGTTCTGAGCAAGCTCACTGTTCTGGCCCTATAGGAAACACAGTAGTGTAGAAGAGTGCTCTTTTCTCAAAAGAGAGTGTTGTTTTGTAAGGCGAGCTAGCGTTTGTTTTCCAGTCCTAAATGGAGTTGAATCACATGAAGTTGTTGGTCCCACGAGCAAGAGTTGTTTTCTGGTAAGGAAAGTCACTATTGTGCTCCCATTGCCATGCACAGTGCAAAGAGCACTCGCTTCTGATCCCAGTAAGTACAGTGTATTGTACTGAAGAGGACCTACTGTTCTTGTCAGTTTCCTAAGCAGAGTTGAACTAGATATGGCCCGTGTGTGTAGGAAGCACAGTTCTTTTGTTCTGAGCAAGCTCAGTGTTCGGACCCCATAGAAAACACAGTAGAGTAGAAGAGTGCTCTTTTCTCAAAAGCAGAGTGTGTTTCTTGTAAGGCGCGCTAGCGTTTGTTTCCCAGTCCTAAAAGTAGTTGAATCCCATGCAGTTTTTCGTCCTATGAGCAAGAGTTGTTTTCTGGTAAGAAGAGTCACTATGCGCTCCCATTGTCATACACACTGCAAATAGCACTCGCGTCTGTTCCCAGCAAGTAATGTGTATTGGACTGAAGAGGAGCTACTGTTCTTGTCAGATTCCTAAGCAGAGTTTAACTAGATATGGCCCGTGTATGTAGGAAGCACAGTTTTTTGTTCTGAGCAAGCTCACTTTTCGGACCTCATAGGAAACACATTAGATTAGAAGAGTGCTCTTTTCTAAAAAGCAGAGTGTGTTTCTAGTAAGGAGAGCTTGTGTTTGTTTCCCATTCCTAAATGGAGTCGAATCACATGCAGGTTCTGTTCCTACGAGCAAGAGCTGTTTTCTGGTAAGAAGTGTCACTTTTGTGCTCCCATTGTCATACACAGTGCAAATAACACTGGCGTCTGTTCCCAGCATGTACAGTGTGTTGGACTGAAGGGGATCTACTGTTCTTGTCAGTTTCCTAAGCAGAGTTGAACTAGATATGGCCATGTGTGTAGGAAGCACAGTTTTTTTGTTCTAAGCAAGCTCACTGTTTTGGCCCTATAGGAAACACAGCAGAGTAGAAGAGTGTTCTTTTCTCAAAAGTAGAGTGTGTTTCTTGTAAGGCGAGCTAGCGTTTGTTTTCCAGTCCTAAATGGAGTTGAATCACATGCAGTTGTTTGTCCCACGAGTAAGAGTTGTTTTCTGGTAAGAAAGGCACTATTGTGATCCCAGTGCCATACACAGTGCAAATAGCACTCACGTCTGTTCCCAGCAAGTACAGTGTATTGGACTGAAGAGGAGCTACTGTTCTTGTCAGTTTCCTAAGCAGAGTTAAACTATATATGTCCCGTGTGTGTAGGAAGCACAGTTCTTTTGTTCTGAGCAAGCTCACTGTTCTGGCCATATAGGAAACACAGTAGAGTAGAAGAGTGCTCTTTTCTCAAAAACAGAGTGTGTTTCTTGTAAGGCGAGGTAGCGTTTGTTTCCCAGTCCTAAATGGGAGTTGAATCACATGCATTTTCTGGTCCTACGAGCAAGAGTTGATTTCTGGTAAAAAGAGTCACTATTGCGCTCCCACTGTCATACACAGGGCAAATAGCACTGGCGTCTGTTCCCAGCATGTACAGTGTATTGGACTGAAGAGGAGCTACTGTTCTTGTCAGTTTCCTAAGCAGAGTTGAACTAGATATGGCCGTGTGTGTAGGAAGCACAGTTCTTTTGTTCTGAGCAAGCTCACTGTTCGAACCCATAGGAAACACAGTAGAGTAGAAGAGTGCTCTTTTCTCAAAAGCAGAGTGTGTTTCTTGTAATGCAAGCTAGCGTTTGTTTACCAACCTAAATGGGAGTTGAATCACAGAAAACAACTCTGGTCCTACGAGCAAGAATTGTTTTCTGGTAAGAAGAGTCACTATTGCGCTCCCATTGTCATACACAGGGCAAATAGCACTGGCGTCTGTTCCCAGCATGTACAGTGTATTGGACTGAAGAGGATCTATTGTTCTTGTCAGTTTCCTAAGCAGAGTTGAACTAGATATGGCCGTGTGTGTAGGAAGCACGGTTCTTTTGTTCTGAGCAAGCTCACTGTTGTGGCCCAATAGGAAAAAAAGTATAGTAGAAGAGTGCTCTTTTCTCAAAAGCAGATTGTGTTTCTTGTAAGGCGAGCTAGTGTTTGTTTCCCAGTCCTAAATGGAGTTGAATCACATGCAGTTTCTGGTCCTACGAGCAAGAGTTGTTTTCTAGTAAGAAGAGTCATTTTGCGCTCCCATTGTCATACACAGGGCAAATAGCACTGAGGTCTGTTCCCAGCATGTACAGTGTATTGCACTGAAGCGGAGCTACTGTTCTTGCCAGTTTCCTAAGCAGAGTTGAACTAGATATAGCCCGTGTGTGTAGGAAGCACAGTTCTTTTATTCTGAGCTAGCTCACTGTTCGGACCCCATAGGCAACACTGTAGAGTAGAAGAGTGCTCTCTTCTCAAAAGCAGAGTGTGTTTCTGGTAAGGCGAGCTAGTGTTTGTTTCCCAGTCCTAAATGGAGTTGAATCACATGCAGGTTCTGCTCCTATGAGCAAGAGTTGTTTTCTGTTAATAAGAGTCACTATTGTGCTCCCATTGTCATACACAGGGCAAATAGCACTGGCGTCTGTTCCCAGCAGGTACAGTGTATTGGACTGAAGAGGAGCTACTGTTCTTGTCAGTTCCTAAGCAGAGTTGAACTAGATATGCCCCGTGTATGCAGGAAGCACAGTTCTTTTGTTCTGAGCAAGCTCACTGTCCTGGCCCTTTAGGAAACACAGTAGAGTAGAAGAGTGCTCTTTTCTCAAAAGCAGAGTGTGTTTCTTGTAAGGCAAGCTAGCGTTTGTTTCCCAGTCCTAAATGGAGTTGAATCACATGCAGTTTCTCTTCCTACGAGCAAGAGTTGTTTTCTGGTAAGAAGAGTCACTCTTGTGCTCCCATTGCCATACACAGTGCAAATAGCACTGGCGTCTGTTCCCAGCATGTACAGTGTATTGGACTGAAGGGGATCTACTGTTCTTGTCAGTTTCCTAAGCAGAGTTGAACTAGATATGGCCATGTGCGTAGGAGGCACAGTTTTTTTGTTCTAAGCAAGCTCACTGTTTTGGCCCTATAGGAAACACAGCAGAGTAGAAGAGTGTTCTTTTCTCAAAAGTAGAGTGTGTTTCTTGTAAGGCGAGCTAGCGTTTGTTTTCCAGTCCTAAATGGAGTTGAATCACATGCAGTTGTTTGTCCCACGAGTAAGAGTTGTTTTCTGGTAAGGAAAGGCACTATTGTGCTCCCATTGCCATACACAGTGCAAATAGCACTCACGTCTGTTCCCAGCAAGTACAGTGTATTGGACTGAAGAGGAGCTACTGTTCTTGTCAGTTTCCTAAGCAGAGTTAAACTATATATGTCCCGTGTGTGTAGGAAGCACAGTTCTTTTGTTCTGAGCAAGCTCACTGTTCTGGCCATATAGGAAACACAGTAGAGTAGAAGAGTGCTCTTTTCTCAAAAACAGAGTGTGTTTCTTGTAAGGCGAGGTAGCGTTTGTTTCCCAGTCCTAAATGGGAGTTGAATCACATGCATTTTCTGGTCCTACGAGCAAGAGTTGTTTTCTGGTAAAAAGAGTCACTATTGCACTCCCACTGTCATACACAGGGCAAATAGCACTGGCGTCTCTTCCCAGCATGTACAGTGTATTGGACTGAAGAGGAGCTACTGTTCTTGGCAGTTTCCTAAGCAGAGTTGAACTAGATATGGCCGTGTGTGTAGGAAGCACAGTTCTTTTGTTCTGAGCAAGCTCACTGTTCGGAACCCATAGGAAACACAATAGAGTAGAAGAGTGCTCTTTTCTCAAAAGCAGAGTGTGTTTCTTGTAATGCAAGCTAGCGTTTGTTTACCAACCTAAATGGGAGTTGAATCACAGAAAACAACTCTGGTCCTACGAGCAAGAATTGTTTTCTGGTAAGAAGAGTCACTATTGCGCTCCCATTGTCATACACAGGGCAAATAGCACTGGCGTCTGTTCCCAGCATGTACAGTGTATTGGACTGAAGAGGATCTACTGTTCTTGTCAGTTTCCTAAGCAGAGTTGAACTAGATATGGCCGTGTGTGTAGGAAGCACAGTTCTTTTGTTCTGAGCAAGCTCACTGTTGTGGCCCAATAGGAAAAAAAAGTATAGTAGAAGAGTTCTCTTTTCTAAAAAGCAGATTGTGTTTCTTGTAAGGCGAGCTAGTGTTTGTTTCACAGTCCTAAATGGAGTTGAATCACATGCTGTTTCTGGTCCTACGAGCAAGAGTTGTTTTCTAGTAAGAAGAGTCATTTTGCGCTCCCATTGTCATACACAGGGCAAATAGCACTGAGGTCTGTTCCCAGCATGTACAGTGTATTGCACGAAGAGGAGCTACTGTTCTTGTCAGTTTCCTAAGCAGAGTTGAACTAGATATAGCCCGTGTGTGTAGGAAGCACAGTTCTTTTATTCTGAGCTAGCTCACTGTTCGGACCCCATAGGCAACACAGTAGAGTAGAAGAGTGCTCTCTTCTCAAAAGCAGAGTGTGTTTCTTGTAAGGCGAGCTAGTGTTTGTTTCCCAGTCCTAAATGGAGTTGAATCACATGCAGGTTCTGCTCCTATGAGCAAGAGTTGTTTTCTGTTAATAAGAGTCACTATTGTGCTCCCATTGTCATACACAGGGCAAATAGCACTGGCGTCTGTTCCCAGCAAGTACAGGGTATTGGACTGAAGAGGAGCTACTGTTCTTGTCAGTTTCCTAAGCAGAGTTGAACTAGATATGCCTCGTGTATGCAGGAAGCACAGTTCTTTTGTTCTGAGCAAGCTCACTGTCCTGGCCCTTTAGGAAACACAGTAGAGTAGAAGAGTGCTCTTTTCTCAAAAGCAGAGTGTGTTTCTTGTAAGGCAAGCTAGCGTTTGTTTCCCAGTCCTAAATGGAGTTGAATCACATGCAGTTTCTCTTCCTACGAGCAAGAGTTGTTTTCTGGTAAGAAGAGTCACTCTTGCGCTCCCATTGCCATACACAGTGCAAATAGCACTGGCGTCTGTTCCCAGCATGTACAGTGTATTGCACTGAGGAGGATCTACTGTTCTTGTCAGTTTCCTAAGCAGGGTTGAACTAGGTATGGCCGTGTGTGTAGGAAGCACAGTTCTTTTGTTCTTAGCAAGCTCACTGTCTGGCCATATAGGAAACATATTAGAGTACAAGAGTGCTCTTTTATCAAAGCACAGTGTGTTTCTTGTAAGCGAGCTAGCGTTTGTTTCCCAGTCCTAACTGGAGTTGAACCACATGAAGTTTCTGGTCCTACGAGCAAGAGTTGTTTTCTGATAAGAAGAGTCACTATTGCGCTTTCATTGTCATATACAGGGCAAATAGCACTGGCATCTCTTCCCAACATGTACAGTGTATTGGACTGAAGAGGATCTACTGTTCTTGTCAGTTTCCTAAGAAGAAATTAACTAGATATGTCTGTGTGTGTAGGAAGCACAGTTCTTTTGTTCTGAGCAAAATCACTGTTCAGGGACTATAGGAAACACAGTAGAGTAGAAGAGTGCTCTTTTCTCAAAAGCAGAGTGTGTTTCTTGTAAGGCGAGCTAGTGTTTGTTTCCCAGTCATAAATGGAGTTGAATCCCATGCAGTTTCTGGTCCTAGGAGCAAGAGTTGTTTCCTGGTAAGAAGAGTCACTATTGTGCTCCCATTGCCATACACAGTGCAAATAGCACACGGGTCTGTTCCCAGCAAGTACAGAGTATTGGACTGAAGAGAAGCTACTGTTCTTGTCAGTTTCCTAAGCAGCGTTGAACTAGATATTGCCCGAGTGTGTAGAAAGCACATTTCTTTTGTTCTGAGCAAGCTCACTGTTCGGACACCATAGGAAACACAGTAGAGTAGAAGAGTGCTCTTTTCGCAAAAGCAGAGTGTGTTTCTTGTAAGGCCAGCTAGCATTTGTTTCCCAGTCCTAAATGTAGTTGAATCACATGCAGTTTCTGGTCCTATGAGCAAGAGTTGTTTTCTGGTAAGAAGAGTCACAATTGCGCTCCCATTGTCATACCCAGGGCAAATAGCACTGGCGTCTGTTCCGAGCATGTACAGTGTATTGGACAGAAGAGGATCTACTGTTCTTGTCAGTTTTCGAAGCAGAATTGAACTAGATATGTCCGTGTGTGTAGGAAGCACAGTTCTTTTGTTCTGAGCAAGCTCAATGTTGTGGCCCTATAGGAAACACAGTAGAGTAGAAGAGTGCTCTTCTCTCAAAATCAGAGTGTGTTTCTTGTAAGGCGAGATAGTGTTTGTTTCCCAGTCCCTAATGGAGTTGAATCACATGCAATTTCTGGTCCTACAAGCAAGAGTTGTTTTTTGGTATCAAGAGTCACTATTGTGCTACCATTGTCATACACAGTGCAAATAGCACTCGCGTCTGTTCCCAGCAAGTACAGTGTATTGGAATGAAGAGGAGCTACTGTTCTTGTCAGTTTCCTAAGGAGAGTTGAACTAGATATGGCCCGTGTGTGTAGGAAGCACAGTTCTTTTCTTCTGAGCAAGCTCACTGTTCGGACCCCAGAGGAAATACAGTAGAGTAGAAGAGTGCCTTTTCTCAAAAGCAGAGTGTGTTTCTTGTAAGGCGAGCTAGCGTTTGTTTCTCAGTCCTAAATGGAGTTGAATCACATGCAGTTTCTGGTCCTACGAGCAAGAGTTGTTTTCTGGTAAGAAGAGTCACTAGTGAGCTCCCATTGTCATACACAGGGCATATAGCACTGGCATCTGTTCCCAGCATGTACAGTGTATTGGACTTAAGAGGATCTACTGTTCTTGTCAGTTTCCTAAGCAGAATTAAACTAGATATGGCCCGTGTGTGTAGGAAGCACAATTCTTTTATTTTGAGCAAGCTCACTGTTCTGGCCCTATAGGAAACACTGTAGAGTAGAAGAGTGCTCTTTTCTCAAAAGCAGAGTGTGTTTCTTGTAAGGCGAGCTAGCATTTGTTTCCAGGTCCTAAATGTAGTTGAATCCCATGCAGTATTTCATCCTATGAGCAAGAGTTGTTTTCTGGTAAGAAGAGTCACTATTGTGCTCCTATTGCCATACACAGTACAAACAACTCTCGCTACTGTTCTTTGCAAGTACAGTGTATTGGACAGAAGATGATCTACTGTTCTTGTCAGTTTCCTAAGCAGAGTTGAAATAGATATGGCCCGTGTGTGGAGGAAGCACAGTTCTTTTGTTCTGAGCAAGCTCACTGTTCAGACCCCATAGGAAACACAGTAGAATAGAAGAGTGCTCTTTTCTCAAAAGCAGAGTGTGTTTCTTGTAAGGCAAGCTAGCGTTTGTTTCCCAGTCCTAAATGGAGTTGAATCCCATGCAGTTTCTGGTCCTACGAGCAAGAGTTGTTTTCTGGTAAGAAGAGTCACTATTGTGCTCCCTTTGCTATACACAGGGCAAATAGCACTCGCATCTGTCTCCAGCAAGTACAGTGTATTGGACTGAAGAGGATCTACTGTTCATGTCAGTTTCCTAAGCAGAGTTGAACTAGATATGGCCCGTGGGTGTAGGAAGCACAGTTCTTTTGTTCTGAGCCAGCTCACTGTTTTGGCCCTATAGGAAACAAAGTAGAGTAGAAGAGTGCTCTTTTCTCAAAAGCAGAGTGTGTTTCTTGTAAGGCGAGCTAGCTTTTGTTTCCCAGTCCTAAATGGAGTTGAATCACATTCAGTTTCTGGCCCTACGAGCAAAAGTTGTTTTCTAGTAAGAAGAGTCAGTATTGCACTCCCTTTGTCATACACAGGGCAAATAGCACTCGCGTCTGTTCCCAGGATGTACAGTGTATTGGACTGAAGAGGATCTACTGTTCTTGTCAGTTTCCTAAGCAAAGTTGAACTAGATATGGCCCGTGTGTGCAGGAAGTACACTTCTTTTGTTCTGAGCAAGCTCACTCTTCTGGCCCTATAAGAAAAACAGTAGAGTAGAAGAGTGCTCTTTTCTCAAAAGCAGAGTGTCTTTTTTGTAAAGCGAGCTTGTGTTTGTTTCCCAGTCCTAAATGGAGTTGAATCACATGCAGTTTCTAGTCCTACGAGCAAGAGTTGTTTTCTGGAAAGGAAAGTCACTATTGTGCTCCCTTTGCCATAAACAGTGCAAATAGCACTCACGTCTGTTCCCAGCAAGTACAGTGTATTGGACTGAAGATGATCTACTGCTCTTGTCAGTTTCCTAAGCAGAGTTGAACTAGATATGGCCCGTGTGTGTAGGAAGCACAGTTCTTTTGTTCTGAGCAAGCTCACTGTTCGGACCCCATAGGAAACACAGTAGAGTAAAAGAGTGCTATTTTCTCAAAAGCAGAGTGTGTTTCTTGTAAGGCTAGCTGGAGTTTGTTTCCCTGTCAGAAACAGATTTGAATCTCATGCCGTTTCTGGTCCTATGAGCAAGAGTTGTTTTCTGGTAAAAGGAGTCACTGTTTGGCTCCCATTGCCATACACACTGAAAATAGGACTCGTGTCTGCGACCTGCAAGTACAGTGTATTGGACTGAAGAGGAGCTACTGTTCTAGTCAGTTTCCTAAGCAGAGTTGAACTAGATATGGCCCGTTTGTGTAGGAAGCACAGTACTTTTGTTCTGAGCAAGCTCTCTGTTCTGGCCCTATAGGAAACCCAGTAGAGTAGAAGAGTGCTCTTTTCTCAAAAGCAGAGTGTGTTTCGTGTAAGGCGAGCTAGCATTTGTTTCCCAGTCCTAAATGGAGTTGAATCACATGCAGTCTCTGGTCCTACGAGACGGGATGTTTTCTGGTAAGGAAAGTCACTATTGTGCTCCCTTTGCCATAAACAGTGCAAATAGCACTCACGTCTGTTCCCAGCAAGTACAGTGTATTGGACTGAAGAGGAGCTACTGTTCTTGTCAGTTTCCTAAGCAGAGTTGAACTAGATATGGCCCGTGTGTGTAGGAAGCACAGTTCTTTTGTTCTGAGTAAGCTCACTGTTCTGGCCCTATAGGAAACACAGTAGAGTAGAAGAGTGCTCTTTTCTCAGAAGCAGAGTTTGTTTCTGTTTAGGCGAGCTAGCATTTGTTTCCCAGTCCTAAATGGAGATGAATCACATGCAGTTTCTGGTCCTACGAGCAAGAGTTGTTTTCTGGTAAGAAGAGTCACGATTGTGCTACCATTGCCATACACAGTGCAAATAGCACTCGCGTCTGTTCCCAGCAAGTATAGTGTATTGGACAGAAGAGGAGCTACTGTTCTTGTCAGTTTCCTAAGCAGAGTTGAACTAGGTATGGCCCGTGTGTGTGAAGCACAGTTCTTTTGTTCTGAGCAAGCTCACTGTTCTGGCCCTATAGGAAACACAGAAGAGTAGAATAGTGCTCTTTTCTCAAAAGCAGAGTTTGTTTCTTGTAAGGAGAGCTAGCGTTGGTTTCCCAGGCCTAAATCGAGTTCAATCACATGCAGTTTCTGGTCCTACAAGCAAGAGTTGTTTTCTGGTAAGAATAGTAACTATTGTGCTCCCATTGCCACACACTGTGCAAATAGCACTCGTGTCTGCTCCCAACAAGTACAGTGTATTGGACTGAAGAGGAGCTACTGTTCTTGTCAGTTTCCTAAGCAGAGTTGAACTAGATATAGCCCGTGTGTGTAGGAAGCAAAGTTCTTTTGTTCGGAGCAAGCTCACTGTTCTGGGCCTATAGGAAACACAGTAGAGTAGAAGAGTGCTCTTTTCTCAAAAGCAGAGCGTGTTTCTTGTAAGGAGAGCTAGCGTTTGTTTCCCAGTCCTAAATGGAGTTGAATCACATGCAGTTTCTGGTCCTACGAGCAAGAGTTGTTTTCTGATAAGAAGAGTCACTATTGCGCTCCCGTTGTCATACACAGGGCAAATAGCACTGGCGTCTGTTCCCAGCAGGTACAGTGTATTGGACTTAAGATGATCTACTGTTATTGTCAGTTTCCTAAGCAGAGTTGAACTAGATATGGCCCGTGTGTGTAGGAAGCACAGTTCTTTTGTTCTGAGCAAGCTCACTGTTTGGACCCCATAGGAAACACAGTAGAATAGAAGAGTGCTCTTTTCTCAAAAGCAGAGTACGTTTCTTATAAGGCGAGCTAGCGTTTGTTTCCCAGTCCACAATGGAGTTGAATCACATGCAGTTTCTGGTCCTACAATTAAGAGTTGTTTTCTGGTAAGAAGAGTCACTATTGTGCTAACATTGCCATACACAGTGCAAATAGCACTCGCGTCTGTTCCCAGCAAGTACAGTGTATTGGACAGAAGAGGAGCTACTGTTCTTGTCAGTTTCCTAAGCAGAATTGAACTAGATATGGCCCGTGCGTGTGAAGCACAGTTCTTTTGTTCTGAGCAAGCTCAATTTTCGGACCCCATAGTAAACACAGTAGAGTAGAAGAGTGCTCTTTTCTCAAAAGCACAGTGTGTTTCTTGTAAGGCTAGATAGTGTTTATTTCCCATTCAGAAACGGAGTTGAATCCCATGCAGTTTCTGGTCCTACGAGCAAGAGTTGTTTTCTGGTAAGAAGAGTCACTATTGCGCTCCCATTGCCATACACAATGCAAATAGCACTCGCATCTGTTCACAGCAAGTACAGTGTATCGGACTGATGAGGAGCTACTGTTCTTGTCAGTTTCCTAAGCAGAGTTGAACTAGATATAGCCCGTGTGTGTAGGAAGCACAGTTCTTTTGTTCTGAGCAAGCTCACTGTTTTGGCCCTATAGGAAACACAGTAGAGTAGAAGAGTGCTCTTTTCTCAAAAGCACAGTGTGTTTCTTGTAAGGCGAGCTAGCTTTTTTTTCCCAGTCCTAAATGGAGTTGAATCACATGCAGTTTCTGGTCCTACGAGCAAGAGTTGTTTTCTGGTAAGAAGAGTCACTATTGTGCTCCCTTTGCCATACACAGGGCAAATAGCACTCACGTCTGTTCCCAGCAAGTACTGTGTATTGGACTGAAGAGGATCTACTGTTCTTGTCAGTTTCCTAAGCAGAGTTGAACTAGATATGGCCTGTGTGTGTAGGAAGCACAGTTCTTTTGTTCTGAGCTAGCTCACTCTTCTGGCCTATAGGAAACACAGTAGAGTAGAAGAGTGCTCTTTTCTCAAAAGCAGAGTGTGTTTCTTGTAAGGCGAGCTTGCGTTTGTTTCCCTGTCCTATATGGAGTTGAATCACATGCAGTTTCTGGTCCTACGAGCAAGAGTTGTTTTCTGGAAAGGAAAGTCACTATTGTGCTCCCTTTGCCATACACAGTGCAAATAGCACTCGTGTCTGTTCCCAGCAAGTACAGTGTATTGGACTGAAGAGGAGCTACTGCTCTTGTCAGTTTCCTAAGCAGAGTTGCACTAGATATGGCCCGTGTGTGTAGTAACACAGTTCTTTGTTCTGAGCAAGATCACTGTTCGGACCCCATAGGAAACACAGTAGAATAGAAGAGTGCTCTTTACTCAAAAGCAGAGTGTGTTTCTTGTAAGCGAGCTTGTGTTTATTTCCCAGTCCTAAATGGAGTTGAATCACATGCAGTTTCTAGTCCTACGAGCAAGAGTTGTTTTCTGGAAAGGAAAGTCACTATTGTGCTCCCTTTGCCATAAACAGTGCAAATAGCACTCACGTCTGTTCCCAGCAAGTACAGTGTATTGGACTGAAGATGATCTACTGCTCTTGTCAGTTTCCTAAGCAGAGTTGAACTAGATATGGCCCGTGTGTGTAGGAAGCACAGTTCTTTTGTTCTGAGCAAGCTCACTGTTCGGACCCCATAGGAAACACAGTAGAGTAAAAGAGTGCTATTTTCTCAAAAGCAGAGTGTGTTTCTTGTAAGGCTAGCTGGAGTTTGTTTCCCTGTCAGAAACAGATTTGAATCTCATGCCGTTTCTGGTCCTACGAGCAAGAGTTGTTTTCTGGTAAAAGGAGTAACTGTTTGGCTCCCATTGCCATACACACTGCAAATAGGACTCGTGTCTGCGACCTGCAAGTACAGTGTATTGGACTGAAGAGGAGCTACTGTTCTAGTCAGTTTCCTAAGCAGAGTTGAACTAGATATGGCCCGTTTGTGTAGTAAGCACAGTACTTTTGTTCTGAGCAAGCTCACTGTTCTGGCCCTATAGGAAACCCAGTAGAGTAGAAGAGTGCTCTTTTCTCCAAATCAGAGTGTGTTTCGTGTAAGGCGAGCTAGCATTTGTTTCCCAGTCCTAAATGGAGTTGAATCACATGCAGTCTCTGGTCCTACCAGACGGGATGTTTTCTGGTAAGGAAAGTCACTATTGTGCTCCCTTTGCCATAAACAGTGCAAATAGCACTCACATCTGTTCCCAGCAAGTACAGTGTATTGGACTGAAGAGGAGCTACTGTTCTTGTCAGTTTCCTAAGCAGAGTTGAACTAGATATGGCCCGTGTGTGTAGGAAGCACAGTTCTTTTGTTCTGAGTAAGCTCACTGTTCTGGCCCTATAGGAAACACAGTAGAGTAGAAGAGTGCTCTTTTCTCAAAAGCAGAGTTTGTTTCTTGTAAGGAGAGCTAGCGTTGGTTTCCCAGGCCTAAATCGAGTTCAATCACATGCAGTTTCTGGTCCTACAAGCAAGAGTTGTTTTCTGGTAAGAATAGTCACTATTGTGCTCCCATTGCCACACACTGTGCAAATAGCACTCGTGTCTGCTCCCAACAAGTACAGTGTATTGGACTGAAGAGGAGCTACTGTTCTTGTCAGTTTCCTAAGCAGAGTTGAACTAGATATAGCCCGTGTGTGTAGTAACACAGTTCTTTGTTCTGAGCAAGCTCACTGTTCGGACCCCATAGGAAACACAGTAGAATAGAAGAGTGCTCTTTACTCAAAAGCAGAGTGTGTTTCTTGTAAGCGAGCTTGTGTTTGTTTCCCAGTCCTAAATGGAGTTGAATCACATGCAGTTTCTAGTCCTACGAGCAAGAGTTGTTTTCTGGAAAGGAAAGTCACTATTGTGCTCCCTTTGCCATAAACAGTGCAAATAGCACTCACGTCTGTTCCCAGCAAGTACAGTGTATTGGACTGAAGATGATCTACTGCTCTTGTCAGTTTCCTAAGCAGAGTTGAACTAGATATGGCCCGTGTGTGTAGGAAGCACAGTTCTTTTGTTCTGAGCAAGCTCACTGTTCGGACCCCATAGGAAACACAGTAGAGTAAAAGAGTGCTATTTTCTCAAAAGCAGAGTGTGTTTCTTGTAAGGCTAGCTGGAGTTTGTTTCCCTGTCAGAAACAGATTTGAATCTCATGCCGTTTCTTGTCCTACGAGCAAGAGTTGTTTTCTGGTAAAAGGAGTCACTGTTTGGCTCCCATTGCCATACACACTGCAAATAGGACTCGTGTCTGCGACCTGCAAGTACAGTGTATTGGACTGAAGAGGAGCTACTGTTCTAGTCAGTTTCCTAAGCAGAGTTGAACTAGATATGGCCCGTTTGTGTAGTAAGCACAGTACTTTTGTTCTGAGCAAGCTCACTGTTCTGGCCCTATAGGAAACCCAGTAGAGTAGAAGAGTGCTCTTTTCTCCAAATCAGAGTGTGTTTCGTGTAAGGCGAGCTAGCATTTGTTTCCCAGTCCTAAATGGAGTTGAATCACATGCAGTCTCTGGTCCTACCAGACGGGATGTTTTCTGGTAAGGAAAGTCACTATTGTGCTCCCTTTGCCATAAACAGTGCAAATAGCACTCACGTCTGTTCCCAGCAAGTACAGTGTATTGGACTGAAGAGGAGCTACTGTTCTTGTCAGTTTCCTAAGCAGAGTTGAACTAGATATGGCCCGTGTGTGTAGGAAGCACAGTTCTTTTGTTCTGAGTAAGCTCACTGTTCTGGCCCTATAGGAAACACAGTAGAGTAGAAGAGTGCTCTTTTCTCAAAAGCAGAGTTTGTTTCTTGTAAGGAGAGCTAGCGTTGGTTTCCCAGGCCTAAATCGAGTTCAATCACATGCAGTTTCTGGTCCTACAAGCAAGAGTTGTTTTCTGGTAAGAATAGTCACTATTGTGCTCCCATTGCCACACACTGTGCAAATAGCACTCGTGTCTGCTCCCAACAAGTACAGTGTATTGGACTGAAGAGGAGCTACTGTTCTTGTTAGTTTCCTAAGCAGAGTTGAACTAGATATAGCCCGTGTGTGTAGGAAGCAAAGTTCTTTTGTTCTGAGCAAGCTCACTGTTCTGGGCCTATAGGAAACACAGTAGAGTAGAAGAGTGCTCTTTTCTCAAAAGCAGAGCGTGTTTCTTGTAAGGAGAGCTAGCGTTTGTTTCCCAGTCCTAAATGGAGTTGAATCACATGCAGTTTTTTTTCCTAAGAGCAATGGATGTTTTCTCTCTAAGGAAAGTCACTATTGTGCTCTCTTTGCCATACACAGTTCAAATAGCACTCGCATCTGTTCCCAGCAATACATTGTATTGGACTGTAGAGGAGCTATGTTCTTGTCAGTTTCCTAAGCAGAGTTGAACTAGCTATGTCCCGTGTGTGTAGGAAGCACAGGTCTTTTGTTCTGAGCAAGCTCACTGTTCGGACCACATAGGAAACACAGTAGAATAGAAGAGTGCTCTTTTCTCAAAAGCAGAGTGTGTTTCTTGTAAGGTGAGCTAGCGTTTGTTTCCCAGTCCTAAATGGAGTTGAATCACATGTAGTTTTTGGTCCTACGAGCACGGGATGTTTTCTGGTAAGGAAAGTCACTATTGTGGTCCCTTTGCCATACACAGTTCAAATAGCCCTCGCGTCTTTTCCCAGCAAGGACAGTGTATTGGACTGAAGAGGAGCTAATGTTCTTCTCAGTTTCCTATGCAGAGTTAAACTAGATATGCCCCGTGTGTGTAGGAAGCACACTTCTTTTGTTCTGAGCAAGCTCACTGTTCGGACCCCATAGAAAACACAGTAGAATAGAATAGTGCTCTTTTCTCAAAAGCAGAGTGTGTTTCTTGTAAGGTGAGCTAGTGTTTGTTTCCCAGTCCTAAATGGCGTTGAATCACATGCAGTTTCTGGTCCTACGAGCAAGAGTTGTTTTCTGGGAAGAGGAGTCACTATTGCGCTCCCATTGCCATACACAGTGCAAATAGGACTCGCGTGTTCTACCTGAAAGTACAGTGTATTGGACTGAAGAGGAGCTACTGTTCTTGTCAGTTTCCAAAGCAGAGTTGAACTAGATATGGCCCGTTTGTGTAGGAAGCACAGTTCTTTTGTTCTGAGCAAGCTCACTGTTCTGGCCCTATAGGAAACACAGTAAAGTAGAAGATTGCTCTTTTCTCAAAACCAGAGTTTGTTTGTTGTAAGGCGAACTAGCGTTTGTTTCCCAGTCCTAAATGGAGTTGAATCACATGCAGTTTCTGGTCCTACGAACACGAGTTGTTTTCTGATAAGAAAAGTCACTATTGCACTCCCATTGCCATACACAGTGCAAATAGCACTTGTGTCTGTTCCCAGCAAGTACAGTGTATTGGACTGAAGAGGAGCTACTGTTCTTGTCAGTTTCCTAAGCAGAGTTGAACTAGATATGGCCCGTGTGTGTAGGAAGCACAGTTCTTTTGTTCTGAGCAAGCTCACTATTTTGGCCCTATAGGAAACACAATAGAGTAGAAGAGTGCTCTTTTCTCAAAAGCAGAGTGTGTTTCTTGTAAGGCAAGCTAGCGTTTGTTTCCCAGTCCTAAATGTAGTTGAGTCACATGCATTTTCTGGTCCAACAAGCAAGATTTGTTTTCTAGTAAGAAGAGTCACTATTGTGCACCAATTGCCATACACAGGGCAAATAGGACTCGCGTCTGTTCCCAGGATGTACAGTGTATTGGACTGAAGAGGATCTACTGTTCTTGTCAGTTTCCTAAGCACAGTTGAACTAGATATGGCCCGTGTGTTAGAAGTACACTTCTTTTGTTCTGAGCAACCTCACTCTTCTGGCCCTAAAGGATACACAGTAGAGTAGAAGAGTGCTCTTTTCTCAAAAGCAGAAAGTGTTTCTTGTAAGGCGAGCTAGCGTTTGCTTCCCAGTCCTAAATGGAGTTGAATCACATGCAGTTTCTGGTCCTACGAGCAATAGTTGTTTTCTGGTAAGAAGAGTCACTATTGCGCTCCCATTTTCATACACTGGGCAAATAGCACTGGAGTCTGTTCCCAGTATGTACAGTGTATTGGACTGAAGAGGATCTACTCTTCTTGTCAGTTTCCTAAGCAGAGTTGAACTAGATATGGCCTGTGTGTGTAGGAAGCACAGTTCTTTTGTTCTGAGCAAGCTCACTGTTCTGGCCCTATAGGAAACACAGTAGAGTAGAAGAGTGCTCTTTTCTCAAAAGCAGAGTTTGCTTCTTGTAAGGTGAGCTAGCGTTTGTTTCCCAGTCCTAAATCGAGTTGAATCACATGCAGTTTTTGGTCCTACGAGCAAGGGACGTTTTCTGGTAAGGAAAGTCACTATTGCGCTCCCTTTGCCATACACAGTTCAAATAGCACTCGCGTCTTTTCCCAGCAAGTACAGTGTATTGGACTGAAGAGGAGCTACTGTTCTTCTCAGTTTCCTAAGCAGAGTTGAACTAGATATGGCCTTTTTGTGTAGGCAGCACAGTTCTTTTGCTCTGAGCAAGCTCACTGTTCTGGCTCTATAGGAAACACAGTAGAGTAGAAGAGTTCTCTTTTCTCAAAAGCAGAGTGTGTTTTTTCTAAGGCGAGCTAGCGTTTGTTTCCAAGTCCCAAAAGGAGTTGAATCACATGCAGTTTCTGGTCCTATGAGCAAGAGTTGTTTTCGGGTAAGAAGAGTCATTATTGCGCTCCCTTTGCCATACACAGGGCAAATAGCACTCGTGCCTTCCCAGCAAGTACAGTGTATTGGACTGAAGAGGAGCTACTGTTCTTGTCAGTTTCCTAAGCAGAGTTGAACTAGATATGGCCCGTGTGTGTAGGAAGCACAGTTCTTTGGTTCTGAGCAAGCTCACTCTTCTGGCCTATAGGAAACACAGTAGAGTAGAAGAGTGCTCTTTTCTCAAAAGCAGAGTGTGTTTTTTGTAAGGCGAGCTAGCGTTTGTTTCCCAGTCCTAAATGGAGTTGAATCACATGCAGTTTCTGTCCTACGAGCAAGAGATGTTTTCTGGAAAGGAAAGTCACTATTGTGCTCCCTTTTCCATAAACAGTGCAAATAGCCCTCACGTCTGTTCCCAGCAAGTACAGTGTATTGGACTGAAGAGGAGCTACTGTTCTTGTCAGTTTCCCAAGCAGAGTTGAACTAGATATAGCCCGTGTGTGTAGGAAGCACAGTTCTTTTGTTCTGAGCAAGCTCACTGTTTTGGCCCTATAGGAAACACAGTAGAGTAGAAGAGTGCTCTTTTCTCAAAAGCACAGTGTGTTTCTTGTAAGGCAAGCTAGCTTTTTTTTCCCAGTCCTAAATGGAGTTGAATCACATGCAGTTTCTGGTCCTACGAGCAAGAGTTGTTTTCTGGTAAGGAAAGTCACTATTGCGCTCCCTTTGCCATACACAGGGCAAATAGGACTCACGTCTGTTCCCAGCAAGTACTGTGTATTGGACTGAAGAGGATCTACTGTTCTTGTCAGTTTCATAAGCAGAGTTGAACTAGATATGGCCCGTGTGTGTAGGAAGCACAGTTCTTTTGTTGTGATCAAGCTCACTGTTCGGATCCCATAGGAAACACAGTAGAATAGAAGAGTGCTCTTTTCTCAAAAGCAGAGTGTGTTTCTTGTAAAGCGAGCTAGCGTTTGTTTCCGAGTCCTAAATGGAGTTGAATCACATGCAGTTTCTGGTCCTGCGAGCAAGAGTTGTTTTCTGATAAGAAGAGTCACTATTGCGCTCCCGTTGTCATACACAGGGCAAATAGCACTGGCGTCTGTTCCCAGCAGGTACAGTGTATTGGACTGAAGATGATCTACTGTTATTGTCAGTTTCCTAAGCAGAGTTGAACTAGATATGGCCCGTGTGTGTAGGAAGCACAGTTCTTTTGTTCTGAGCAAGCTCACTGTTTGGACCCCATAGGAAACACAGTAGAATAGAAGAGTGCTCTTTTCTCAAAAGCAGAGTACGTTTCTTATAAGGCGAGCTAGCGTTTGTTTCCCAGTCCACAATGGAGTTTAATCACATGCAGTTTCATGTCCTACAAGTAAGAGTTGTTTTCTGGTAAGAAGAGTCACTATTGTGCTAACATTGCCATACACAGTGCAAATAGCACTCGCGTCTGTTCCCAGCAAGTACAGTGTATTGGACAGAAGAGGAGCTACTGTTCTTGTCAGTTTTCTAAGCAGAGTTGAACTAGATATGGCCTGTGTGTGTAGGAAGCACAGTTCTTTTGTTCTGAGCTAGCTCACTCTTCTGGCCTATAGGAAACACAGTAGAGTAGAAGAGTGCTCTTTTCTCAAAAGCAGAGTGTGTTTCTTGTAAGGCGAGCTTGCGTTTGTTTCCCTGTCCTATATGGAGTTGAATCCCATGCAGTTTCTGGTCCTACGAGCAAGAGTTGTTTTCTGGAAAGGAAAGTCACTATTGTGCTCCCTTTGCCATACACAGTGCAAATAGCACTCGCGTCTGTTCCCAGCAAGTACAGTGTATTGGACTGAAGAGGAGCTACTGCTCTTGTCAGTTTCCTAAGCAGAGTTGCACTAGATATGGCCCGTGTGTGTAGTAACACAGTTCTTTGTTCTGAGCAAGCTCACTGTTCGGACCCCATAGGAAACACAGTAGAATAGAAGAGTGCTCTTTACTCAAAAGCAGAGTGTGTTTCTTGTAAGCGAGCTAGTGTTTGTTTCCAAGTCCTAAATGGAGTTGAATCACATGCAGTTTCTGGTCCTACGAGCAAGAGTTGTTTTCTGGTAAGAAGAGTCACTATTGTCCTCCCGTTGTCATACACAGGGCAAATAGCACTCGTGTCTTCCCAGCAAGTACAGTGTATTGGACTGAAGAGGAGCTACTGTTCTTGTCAGTTTCCTAAGCAGAGTTGAACTAGATATGGCCCGTGTGTGTAGGAAGCACAGTTCTTTGGTTCTGAGCAAGCTCACTGTTCTGGGCCTATAGGAAACACAGTAGAGTAGAAGAGTGCTCTTTTCTCAAAAGCAGAGCGTGTTTCTTGTAAGGAGAGCTAGCGTTTGTTTCCCAGTCCTAAATGGAGTTGAATCACATGCAGTTTTTTTTCCTAAGAGCAATGGATGTTTTCTGGTAAGGAAAGTCACTATTGTGCTCTCTTTGCCATACACAGTTCAAATAGCACTCGCATCTGTTCCCAGCAATACATTGTATTGGACTGTAGAGGAGCTATGTTCTTGTCAGTTTCCTAAGCAGAGTTGAACTAGCTATGTCCCGTGTGTGTAGGAAGCACAGGTCTTTTGTTCTGAGCAAGCTCACTGTTCGGACCACATAGGAAACACAGTAGAATAGAAGAGTGCTCTTTTCTCAAAAGCAGAGTGTGTTTCTTGTAAGGTGAGCTAGCGTTTGTTTCCCAGTCCTAAATGGAGTTGAATCACATGTAGTTTTTGGTCCTACGAGCACGGGATGTTTTCTGGTAAGGAAAGTCACTATTGTGGTCCCTTTGCCATACACAGTTCAAATAGCCCTCGCGTCTTTTCCCAGCAAGGACAGTGTATTGGACTGAAGAGGAGCTAATGTTCTTCTCAGTTTCCTATGCAGAGTTAAACTAGATATGCCCCGTGTGTGTAGGAAGCACACTTCTTTTGTTCTGAGCAAGCTCACTGTTCGGACCCCATAGAAAACACAGTAGAATAGAATAGTGCTCTTTTCTCAAAAGCAGAGTGTGTTTCTTGTAAGGTGAGCTAGTGTTTGTTTCCCAGTCCTAAATGGCGTTGAATCACATGCAGTTTCTGGTCCTACGAGCAAGAGTTGTTTTCTGGGAAGAGGAGTCACTATTGCGCTCCCATTGCCATACACAGTGCAAATAGGACTCGCGTGTTCTACCTGAAAGTACAGTGTATTGGACTGAAGAGGAGCTACTGTTCTTGTCAGTTTCCAAAGCAGAGTTGAACTAGATATGGCCCGTTTGTGTAGGAAGCACAGTTCTTTTGTTCTGAGCAAGCTCACTGTTCTGGCCCTATAGGAAACACAGTAAAGTAGAAGATTGCTCTTTTCTCAAAACCAGAGTTTGTTTGTTGTAAGGCGAACTAGCGTTTGTTTCCCAGTCCTAAATGGAGTTGAATCACATGCAGTTTCTGGTCCTACGAACACGAGTTGTTTTCTGATAAGAAAAGTCACTATTGCACTCCCATTGCCATACACAGTGCAAATAGCACTTGTGTCTGTTCCCAGCAAGTACAGTGTATTGGACTGAAGAGGAGCTACTGTTCTTGTCAGTTTCCTAAGCAGAGTTGAACTAGATATGGCCCGTGTGTGTAGGAAGCACAGTTCTTTTGTTCTGAGCAAGCTCACTATTTTGGCCCTATAGGAAACACAATAGAGTAGAAGAGTGCTCTTTTCTCAAAAGCAGAGTGTGTTTCTTGTAAGGCAAGCTAGCGTTTGTTTCCCAGTCCTAAATGTAGTTGAGTCACATGCATTTTCTGGTCCAACAAGCAAGATTTGTTTTCTAGTAAGAAGAGTCACTATTGTGCACCAATTGCCATACACAGGGCAAATAGGACTCGCGTCTGTTCCCAGGATGTACAGTGTATTGGACTGAAGAGGATCTACTGTTCTTGTCAGTTTCCTAAGCACAGTTGAACTAGATATGGCCCGTGTGTTAGAAGTACACTTCTTTTGTTCTGAGCAACCTCACTCTTCTGGCCCTAAAGTATACACAGTAGAGTAGAAGAGTGCTCTTTTCTCAAAAGCAGAAAGTGTTTCTTGTAAGGCGAGCTAGCGTTTGCTTCCCAGTCCTAAATGGAGTTGAATCACATGCAGTTTCTGGTCCTACGAGCAATAGTTGTTTTCTGGTAAGAAGAGTCACTATTGCGCTCCCATTTTCATACACTGGGCAAATAGCACTGGAGTCTGTTCCCAGTATGCACAGTGTATTGGACTGAAGAGGATCTACTCTTCTTGTCAGTTTCCTAAGCAGAGTTGAACTAGATATGGCCTGTGTGTGTAGGAAGCACAGTTCTTTTGTTCTGAGCAAGCTCACTGTTCTGGCCCTATAGGAAACACAGTAGAGTAGAAGAGTGCTCTTTTCTCAAAAGCAGAGTTTGCTTCTTGTAAGGTGAGCTAGCGTTTGTTTCCCAGTCCTAAATCGAGTTGAATCACATGCAGTTTTTGGTCCTACGAGCAAGGGATGTTTTCTGGTAAGGAAAGTCACTATTGCGCTCCCTTTGCCATACACAGTTCAAATAGCACTCGCGTCTTTTCCCAGCAAGTACAGTGTATTGGACTGAAGAGGAGCTACTGTTCTTCTCAGTTTCCTAAGCAGAGTTGAACTAGATATGGCCTTTTTGTGTAGGCAGCACAGTTCTTTTGCTCTGAGCAAGCTCACTGTTCTGGCTCTATAGGAAACACAGTAGAGTAGAAGAGTTCTCTTTTCTCAAAAGCAGAGTGTGTTTTTTCTAAGGCGAGCTAGCGTTTGTTTCCAAGTCCCAAAAGGAGTTGAATCACATGCAGTTTCTGGTCCTATGAGCAAGAGTTGTTTTCGGGTAAGAAGAGTCATTATTGCGCTCCCTTTGCCATACACAGGGCAAATAGCACTCGTGCCTTCCCAGCAAGTACAGTGTATTGGACTGAAGAGGAGCTACTGTTCTTGTCAGTTTCCTAAGCAGAGTTGAACTAGATATGGCCCGTGTGTGTAGGAAGCACAGTTCTTTGGTTCTGAGCAAGCTCACTCTTCTGGCCTATAGGAAACACAGTAGAGTAGAAGAGTGCTCTTTTCTCAAAAGCAGAGTGTGTTTTTTGTAAGGCGAGCTAGCGTTTGTTTCCCAGTCCTAAATGGAGTTGAATCACATGCAGTTTCTGTCCTACGAGCAAGAGATGTTTTCTGGAAAGGAAAGTCACTATTGTGCTCCCTTTTCCATAAACAGTGCAAATAGCCCTCACGTCTGTTCCCAGCAAGTACAGTGTATTGGACTGAAGAGGAGCTACTGTTCTTGTCAGTTTCCCAAGCAGAGTTGAACTAGATATAGCCCGTGTGTGTAGGAAGCACAGTTCTTTTGTTCTGAGCAAGCTCACTGTTTTGGCCCTATAGGAAACACAGTAGAGTAGAAGAGTGCTCTTTTCTCAAAAGCACAGTGTGTTTCTTGTAAGGCAAGCTAGCTTTTTTTTCCCAGTCCTAAATGGAGTTGAATCACATGCAGTTTCTGGTCCTACGAGCAAGAGTTGTTTTCTGGTAAGGAAAGTCACTATTGCGCTCCCTTTGCCATACACAGGGCAAATAGGACTCACGTCTGTTCCCAGCAAGTACTGTGTATTGGACTGAAGAGGATCTACTGTTCTTGTCAGTTTCATAAGCAGAGTTGAACTAGATATGGCCCGTGTGTGTAGGAAGCACAGTTCTTTTGTTGTGATCAAGCTCACTGTTCGGATCCCATAGGAAACACAGTAGAATAGAAGAGTGCTCTTTTCTCAAAAGCAGAGTGTGTTTCTTGTAAAGCGAGCTAGCGTTTGTTTCCGAGTCCTAAATGGAGTTGAATCACATGCAGTTTCTGGTCCTGCGAGCAAGAGTTGTTTTCTGATAAGAAGAGTCACTATTGCGCTCCCGTTGTCATACACAGGGCAAATAGCACTGGCGTCTGTTCCCAGCAGGTACAGTGTATTGGACTGAAGATGATCTACTGTTATTGTCAGTTTCCTAAGCAGAGTTGAACTAGATATGGCCCGTGTGTGTAGGAAGCACAGTTCTTTTGTTCTGAGCAAGCTCACTGTTTGGACCCCATAGGAAACACAGTAGAATAGAAGAGTGCTCTTTTCTCAAAAGCAGAGTACGTTTCTTATAAGGCGAGCTAGCGTTTGTTTCCCAGTCCACAATGGAGTTTAATCACATGCAGTTTCATGTCCTACAAGTAAGAGTTGTTTTCTGGTAAGAAGAGTCACTATTGTGCTAACATTGCCATACACAGTGCAAATAGCACTCGCGTCTGTTCCCAGCAAGTACAGTGTATTGGACAGAAGAGGAGCTACTGTTCTTGTCAGTTTTCTAAGCAGAGTTGAACTAGATATGGCCTGTGTGTGTAGGAAGCACAGTTCTTTTGTTCTGAGCTAGCTCACTCTTCTGGCCTATAGGAAACACAGTAGAGTAGAAGAGTGCTCTTTTCTCAAAAGCAGAGTGTGTTTCTTGTAAGGCGAGCTTGCGTTTGTTTCCCTGTCCTATATGGAGTTGAATCCCATGCAGTTTCTGGTCCTACGAGCAAGAGTTGTTTTCTGGAAAGGAAAGTCACTATTGTGCTCCCTTTGCCATACACAGTGCAAATAGCACTCGCGTCTGTTCCCAGCAAGTACAGTGTATTGGACTGAAGAGGAGCTACTGCTCTTGTCAGTTTCCTAAGCAGAGTTGCACTAGATATGGCCCGTGTGTGTAGTAACACAGTTCTTTGTTCTGAGCAAGCTCACTGTTCGGACCCCATAGGAAACACAGTAGAATAGAAGAGTGCTCTTTACTCAAAAGCAGAGTGTGTTTCTTGTAAGCGAGCTAGTGTTTGTTTCCAAGTCCTAAATGGAGTTGAATCACATGCAGTTTCTGGTCCTACGAGCAAGAGTTGTTTTCTGGTAAGAAGAGTCACTATTGTCCTCCCGTTGTCATACACAGGGCAAATAGCACTCGTGTCTTCCCAGCAAGTACAGTGTATTGGACTGAAGAGGAGCTACTGTTCTTGTCAGTTTCCTAAGCAGAGTTGAACTAGATATGGCCCGTGTGTGTAGGAAGCACAGTTCTTTGGTTCTGAGCAAGCTCACTCTTCTGGCCTATAGGAAACACAGTAGAGTAGAAGAGTGCTCTTTTCTCAAAAGCAGAGTGTGTTTTTTGTAAGGCGAGCTAGCGTTTGTTTCCCAGTCCTAAATGGAGTTGAATCACATGCAGTTTCTGTCCTACGAGCAAGAGATGTTTTCTGGAAAGGAAAGTCACTATTGTGCTCCCTTTTCCATAAACAGTGCAAATAGCCCTCACGTCTGTTCCCAGCAAGTACAGTGTATTGGACTGAAGAGGAGCTACTGTTCTTGTCAGTTTCCCAAGCAGAGTTGAACTAGATATAGCCCGTGTGTGTAGGAAGCACAGTTCTTTTGTTCTGAGCAAGCTCACTGTTTTGGCCCTATAGGAAACACAGTAGAGTAGAAGAGTGCTCTTTTCTCAAAAGCACAGTGTGTTTCTTGTAAGGCAAGCTAGCTTTTTTTTCCCAGTCCTAAATGGAGTTGAATCACATGCAGTTTCTGGTCCTACGAGCAAGAGTTGTTTTCTGGTAAGGAAAGTCACTATTGCGCTCCCTTTGCCATACACAGGGCAAATAGGACTCACGTCTGTTCCCAGCAAGTACTGTGTATTGGACTGAAGAGGATCTACTGTTCTTGTCAGTTTCATAAGCAGAGTTGAACTAGATATGGCCCGTGTGTGTAGGAAGCACAGTTCTTTTGTTGTGATCAAGCTCACTGTTCGGATCCCATAGGAAACACAGTAGAATAGAAGAGTGCTCTTTTCTCAAAAGCAGAGTGTGTTTCTTGTAAAGCGAGCTAGCATTTGTTTCCGAGTCCTAAATGGAGTTGAATCACATGCAGTTTCTGGTCCTGCGAGCAAGAGTTGTTTTCTGATAAGAAGAGTCACTATTGCGCTCCCGTTGTCATACACAGGGCAAATAGCACTGGCGTCTGTTCCCAGCAGGTACAGTGTATTGGACTGAAGATGATCTACTGTTATTGTCAGTTTCCTAAGCAGAGTTGAACTAGATATGGCCCGTGTGTGTAGGAAGCACAGTTCTTTTGTTCTGAGCAAGCTCACTGTTTGGACCCCATAGGAAACACAGTAGAATAGAAGAGTGCTCTTTTCTCAAAAGCAGAGTACGTTTCTTATAAGGCGAGCTAGCGTTTGTTTCCCAGTCCACAATGGAGTTTAATCACATGCAGTTTCATGTCCTACAAGTAAGAGTTGTTTTCTGGTAAGAAGAGTCACTATTGTGCTAACATTGCCATACACAGTGCAAATAGCACTCGCGTCTGTTCCCAGCAAGTACAGTGTATTGGACAGAAGAGGAGCTACTGTTCTTGTCAGTTTTCTAAGCAGAGTTGAACTAGATATGGCCTGTGTGTGTAGGAAGCACAGTTCTTTTGTTCTGAGCTAGCTCACTCTTCTGGCCTATAGGAAACACAGTAGAGTAGAAGAGTGCTCTTTTCTCAAAAGCAGAGTGTGTTTCTTGTAAGGCGAGCTTGCGTTTGTTTCCCTGTCCTATATGGAGTTGAATCCCATGCAGTTTCTGGTCCTACGAGCAAGAGTTGTTTTCTGGAAAGGAAAGTCACTATTGTGCTCCCTTTGCCATACACAGTGCAAATAGCACTCGCGTCTGTTCCCAGCAAGTACAGTGTATTGGACTGAAGAGGAGCTACTGCTCTTGTCAGTTTCCTAAGCAGAGTTGCACTAGATATGGCCCGTGTGTGTAGTAACACAGTTCTTTGTTCTGAGCAAGCTCACTGTTCGGACCCCATAGGAAACACAGTAGAATAGAAGAGTGCTCTTTACTCAAAAGCAGAGTGTGTTTCTTGTAAGCGAGCTAGTGTTTGTTTCCAAGTCCTAAATGGAGTTGAATCACATGCAGTTTCTGGTCCTACGAGCAAGAGTTGTTTTCTGGTAAGAAGAGTCACTATTGTCCTCCCGTTGTCATACACAGGGCAAATAGCACTGGCGTCTCTTCCCAGCATGTACAGTGTATTGGACTGAAGAGGAGCTACTGTTCTTGTCAGTTTCCTAAGCAGAGTTGAAGTAGATATGGCCCGTTTGTGTAGGAAGCACAGTTCTTTTGTTCTGAGCAAGCTCACTGTTCGGACACCATAGGAAACACAGTAGAATAGAAGAGTGCTCTTTTCTCAAAAGCAGAGTGTGTTTCTTGTAAGGCGAGCTAGCGTTTGTTTCCCAGTCTTAAATAGAGTTGAAATACATGCAGTTTCTTGTCTTATGAGCAAGAGTTGTTTTCTGGTAAGTAGAGTCACTATTGCGCTCCTATTGCCATACACAGTGCAAACAACACTTGCTACTGTTCTTTGCAAGTACAGTGTATTGGACAGAAGAGGAGCTACTGTTCTTGTCAGTTTCCTAAGGAGAGTTGAACTAGATATGGCCTGTGTGTGTAGGAAGCACAGTTCTTTTGTTCTGAGCAAGCTCACTGTTCAGACACCATAGGAAACACAGTAGAATAGAAGAGTGCTCTTTTCTCAAAAGCAGAGTGTGTTTCTTGTAAGGCGATCTAGCGTTTGTTTGCCAGTCCAAAATGGAGTTGAATCACATGCAGTTTATGGTCCTACGAGCAAGGGATGTTTTCTGGTAAGGAAAGTCACTATTGTGCTCCCTTTTCCATAAACAGTGCAAATAGCCCTCACGTCTGTTCCCAGCAAGTACAGTGTATTGGACTGAAGAGGAGCTACTGTTCTTGTCAGTTTCCCAAGCAGAGTTGAACTAGATATAGCCCGTGTGTGTAGGAAGCACAGTTCTTTTGTTCTGAGCAAGCTCACTGTTTTGGCCCTATAGGAAACACAGTAGAGTAGAAGAGTGCTCTTTTCTCAAAAGCACAGTGTGTTTCTTGTAAGGCGAGCTAGCTTTTTTTTCCCAGTCCTAAATGGAGTTGAATCACATGCAGTTTCTGGTCCTATGAGCAAGAGTTGTTTTCTGGTAAGAAGAGTCACTATTGTGCTCCCTTTGCCATACACAGGGCAGATAGCACTCACGTCTGTTCCCAGCAAGTACTGTGTATTGGACTGAAGAGGATCTACTGTTCTTGTCAGTTTCCTAAGCAGAGTTGAACTAGATATGGCCCGTGTGTGTAGGAAGCACAGTTCTTTTGTTGTGAGCAAGCTCACTGTTCGGATCCCATAGGAAACACAGTAGAATAGAAGAGTGCTCTTTTCTCAAAAGCAGAGTGTGTTTCTTGTAAAGCGAGCTAGCGTTTGTTTCCGAGTCCTAAATGGAGTTGAATCACATGCAGTTTCTGGTCCTACGAGCAAGAGTTGTTTTCTGATAAGAAGAGTCACTATTGCTCTCCCGTTGTCATACACAGGGCAAATAGCACTGGCGTCTGTTCTCAGCATGTACAGTGTATTGGACTGAAGATGATCTACTGTTATTGTCAGTTTCCTAAGCAGAGTTGAACTAGATATGGCCCGTGTGTGTAGGAAGCACAGTTCTTTTGTTCTGAGTAAGCTCACTGTTTGGACCCCATAGGAAACACAGTAGAATAGAAGAGTGCTCTTTTCTCAAAAGCAGAGTATGTTTCTTATAAGGCGAGCTAGCGTTTGTTTCCCAGTCCACAATGGAGTTGAATCACATGCAGTTTCTGGTCCTACGAGTAAGAGTTGTTTTCTGGTAAGAAGAGTCACTATTTTGCTAACATTGCCATACACAGGGCAAATAGCACTCGCGTCTGTTCCCAGCAAGTACAGTGTATTGGACAGAAGAGGAGCTACTGTTCTTGTCAGTTTCCTAAGCAGAGTTGTACTAGATATGGCCCGTGCGTGTGAAGCACAGTTCTTTTGTTCTGAGCAAGCTCAATTTTCGGACCCCATAGTAAACACAGTAGAGTAGAAGAGTGCTCTTTTCTCAAAAGCACAGTGTGTTTCTTGTAAGGCTAGCTAGTGTTTATTTCCCATTCAGAAACGGAGTTGAATCCCATGCAGTTTCTGGTCCTATGAGCAAGAGTTGTTTTCAGGTAAGAAGAGTCACTATTGCGCTCCCATTGCCATACACAGTGCAAATAGCACTCGCCTCTGTTCACAGCAAGTACAGTATAGCGGACTGATGAGGAGCTACTGTTCTTGTCAGTTTCCTAAGCAGAGTTGAACTAGATATAGCCCGTGTGTGTAGGAAGCACAGTTCTTTTGTTCTGAGCATGCTCACTGTTTTGGCCCTATAGGAAACACAGTAGAGTAGAAGAGTGCTCTTTTCTCAAAAGCACAGTGTGTTTCTTGTAAGGCGAGCTAGCTTTTTTTTCCCAGTCCTAAATGGAGTTGAATCACATGCAGTTTCTGGTCCTACGAGCAAGAGTTGTTTTCTGGTAAGAAGAGTCACTATTGTGCTCCCTTTGCCATACACAGGGCAAATAGCACTCACGTCTGTTCCCAGCAAGTACTGTGTATTGGACTGAAGAGGATCTACTGTTCTTGTCAGTTTCCTAAGCAGAGTTGAACTAGATATGGCCCGTGTGTGTAGGAAGCACAGTTCTTTTGTTGTGAGCAAGCTCACTGTTCGGATCCCATAGGAAACACAGTAGAATAGAAGAGTGCTCTTTTCTCAAAAGCAGAGTGTGTTTCTTGTAAAACGAGCTAGCGTTTGTTTCCGAGTCCTAAATGGAGTTGAATCACATGCAGTTTCTGGTCCTACGAGCAAGAGTTGTTTTCTGATAAGAAGAGTCACTATTGTGCTCCCGTTGTCATACACAGGGCAAATAGCACTGGCGTCTGTTCCCAGCATGTACAGTGTATTGGACTGAAGATGATCTACTGTTATTGTCAGTTTCCTAAGCAGAGTTGAACTAGATATGGCCCGTGTGTGTAGGAAGCACAGTTATTTTGTTCTGAGCAAGCTCACTGTTTGGACCCCATAGGAAACACAGTAGAATAGAAGAGTGCTCTTTTCTCAAAAGCAGAGTATGTTTCTTATAAGGCGAGCTAGCGTTTGTTTCCCAGTCCACAATGGAGTTGAATCACATGCAGTTTCTGGTCCTACGAGTAAGAGTTGTTTTCTGGTAAGAAGAGTCACTATTTTGCTAACATTGCCATACACAGGGCAAATAGCACTCGCGTCTGTTCCCAGCAAGTACAGTGTATTGGACAGAAGAGGAGCTACTGTTCTTTTCAGTTTCCTAAGCAGAGTTGTACTAGATATGGCCCGTGCGTGTGAAGCACAGTTCTTTTGTTCTGAGCAAGCTCAATTTTCGGACCCCATAGTAAACACAGTAGAGTAGAAGAGTGCTCTTTTCTCAAAAGCACAGTGTGTTTCTTGTAAGGCTAGCTAGTGTTTATTTCCCATTCAGAAACGGAGTTGAATCCCATGCAGTTTCTGGTCCTATGAGCAAGAGTTGTTTTCAGGTAAGAAGAGTCACTATTGCGCTCCCATTGCCATACACAGTGCAAATAGCACTCGCCTCTGTTCACAACAAGTACAGTATATCGGACTGATGAGGAGCTACTGTTCTTGTCAGTTTCCTAAGCAGAGTTGAACTAGATATAGCCCGTGTGTGTAGGAAGCACAGTTCTTTTGTTCTGAGCAAGCTCACTGTTTTGGCCCTATAGGAAACACAGTAGAGTAGAAGAGTGCTCTTTTCTCAAAAGCACAGTGTGTTTCTTGTAAGGCGAGCTAGCTTTTTTTTCCCAGTCCTAAATGGAGTTGAATCACATGCAGTTTCTGGTCCTACGAGCAAGAGTTGTTTTCTGGTAAGAAGAGTCACTATTGTGCTCCCTTTGCCATACACAGGGCAAATAGCACTCACGTCTGTTCCCAGCAAGTACTGTGTATTGGACTGAAGAGGATCTACTATTCTTGTCAGTTTCCTAAGCAGAGTTGAACTAGATATGGCCCGTGTGTGTAGGAAGCACAGTTCTTTTGTTGTGAGCAAGCTCACTGTTCGGATCCCATAGGAAACACAGTAGAATAGAAGAGTGCTCTTTTCTCAAAAGCAGAGTGTGTTTCTTGTAAAACGAGCTAGCGTTTGTTTCCGAGTCCTAAATGGAGTTGAATCACATGCAGTTTCTGGTCCTACGAGCAAGAGTTGTTTTCTGATAAGAAGAGTCACTATTGCGCTCACATTGTCATACACAGGGCAAATAGCACTGGCGTCTGTTCCCAGCATGTACAGTGTATTGGACTGAAGATGGTCTACTGTTATTGTCAGTTTCCTAAGCAGAGTTGAACTAGATATGGCCCGTGTGTGTAGGAAGCACAGTTCTTTTGTTCTTAGCAAGCTCACTGTTTGGACCCCATAGGAAACACAGTAGTATAGAAGAGTGCTCTTTTCTCAAAAGCAGAGTATGTTTCTTATAAGGCGAGCTAGCGTTTGTTTCCCAGTCCACAATGGAGTTGAATCACATGCAGTTTCTGGTCCTACGAGTAAGAGTTGTTTTCTGGTAAGAAGAGTCACTATTGTGCTAACATTGCCATACACAGTGCAAATAGCACACGCGTCTGTTCCCAGCAAGTACAGTGTATTGGACAGAAGAGGAGCTACTGTTCTTGTCAGTTTCCTAAGCAGAGTTGAACTAGATATGGCCCGTGCGTGTGAAGCACAGTTCTTTTGTTCTGAGCAAGCTCAATTTTCGGACCTCATAGTAAACACAGTAGAGTAGAAGAGTGCTCTTTTCTCAAAAGCACAGTGTGTTTCTTGTAAGGCTAGCTAGTGTTTATTTCCCATTCAGAAACGGAGTTGAATCCCATGCAGTTTCTGGTCCTACGAGCAAGAGTTGTTTTCTGGTAAGAAGAGTCACTATTTCACTCCCTTTGCCATACACAGCGCAAATAACACTCGCGTCTGTTCTTTGCAAGTACAGAGTATTGGACAGAAGTAGAGCTACTGTTCTTGTCAGGTTCCTACGCAGAGTTGAACTAGATATGTCCAGGGTGTGCAGGAAGCACAGTTCTTTTGTTCTGAGCAAGCTCACTGTTTTACCCCTATAGGAAACACAGTAGAGTAGAAGAGTGCTCTTTTCTCAAAAGCAGAGTGTGTTTCTCGTAAGGCGAGCTAGCGTTTGTTTCCCAGTTATAAATGTAGTTGAATCACATGCAGTTTCTTGTCCTAAATGCAAGAGTTGTTTTCTAGTAAGAAGAGTCACTATTCTGCTCCCATTGCCATACACAGGGCAAATAGGACTCGTGTCTGTTCCCAGGATGTACAGTGTATTGCACTGAAGAGGATCTACTGTTCTTGTCAGTTTCCTAAGCAAACTTGAACTAGATATGGCCCGTGTGTTTAGGAAGTACACTTCTTTTGTTCTGAGCAACCTCACTCTTCTGGCACTATAGGAAACACAGTAGAGCAAAGAGTGCTCTTTTCTCAAAAGCAGAATGTGTTTCTTGTAAGGCGAGCTAGCGTTTGTTTCCCAGTCCTAAATGGAGTTCAATCACATGCAGTTCCTGTTCCTACGAGCAAGAGTTGTTTTATGTTAAGAAGAGTCACTATTGCGCTCCCATTGTCATACACAGGGCAAATAGCACTGGCGTCTGTTCCCAGCCTGTTAAGTGTATTGGACTGAAGAGGATCTACTGTTCTTGTCAGTCTCCTAAGCAGAGTTGAACTAGATATGGCCCGTGTGTGTAGGAAGCACAGTTCTTTTGTTCTGAGCAAGCTCACTCTTCTGGCCTATAGGAAACACAGTAGAGTAGAAGAGTACTCTTTTCTCAAAAGCAGAGTGTGTTTCTTGTGAGGCGAGCTAACGTTTGTTTCCCAGTCCAAAATGGAGTTGAATTATATGCAGTTACTTGTCCTATGAGCAAGAGTTGTTTTCTGGTAAGAAGAGTCACTATTGCGCTCCTATTGCCATACACAGTGCAAACAACACTCGCTACAGTTCTTTGCAAGTACAGTGTATTGGACAGAAGAGGAGCTACTGTTCTTGTCCGTTTCCTAAGCAGAGTTGAACTAGATATGGCCCGTGTGTGTAGGAAGCACAGTTCTTTTGTTCTGAGCAAGCTCACTGTTCTAGCCCTGTAGGAAACACAGTAGAGTAGAAGAGTGCTCTTTTCTCCAAAGCAGAGTGTGTTTCTTCTAAGGCGAACTAGTGTTTGTTTCCAAGTCCTAAATGGGGTTGAACCACATGCAGTTTCTGGTCCTACAAGCAAGAGTTGTTTTCTAGTAAGAAGAGTCACTATTGTGCCCCTTTGTCATACACAGGGCAAATAGCACTCGCGTCTCTTCCCAGGATGTACAGTGTGTTGGACTGAAGACGATCTACTGTTCTTGTCAGTTTCCTAAGCAAAGTTGAACTAGATATGGCCCGTGTGTGCTGGAAGTACACTTCTTTTGTTCTGAGCAAGCTCACTCTTCTGGCCCTATAGGAAACACAGGAGAGTAGAAGAGTGCTCTTTTCTCAAAAGCAGAATGTGTTTCTTGTAAGGCAAGCAAGCGTTTGTTTCCCAGTCCTAAATTGAGTTCAATCATATGCTGTTTCTGTTCCTATGAGCTAGAGTTTTTTTATGGTAAGAAGAGTCACTATTGTGCTCCCATTGTCATACACAGGGCAAATAGCACTGGCATTTGTTCCCAGCATGTAAAGTGTATTGGACTGAAGAGGATCTACTGTTCTTGTCAGTTTCCTAAGCAGAGTTGTACTAGATATGGCCCGTGTGTGTAGGAAGCACAGTTCTTTTGTTCTGAGCTTGCTCACTCTTCTGGCCTATAGGAAACACAGTAGAGTAGAAGAGTGCACTTTTCTCCAAAGCAGAGTGTGTTTCGTGTAAGGCGAACTAGCGTTTGTTTCCCAGTCCTAAATGGAGCTGAATCACATGGAGTTTCTGATCCTACAAGAAAGAGTTGTTTTCTGGTAAGAAGAGTCACTATTGCGCTCCCATTGCCATACACAGGAATATAGCACTCGCGTCTGTTCCCAGCATGTACAGTGTATTGCACTAAAGAGGATCTACTGTTCTTGTCAGTTTCCTAAGCAGAGTTGAACTAGATATGGCCCGTGTGTGTAGGAAGCACAGTTCTTTGGTCTGAGCAAGCTCACTCTTCTGGCCTATAGGAAACACACTAGAGTAGAAGAGTGCTCTTTTCTCAAAAGCAGAGTGTATTTTTTGTAAGGCGAGCTTGCGTTTGTTTCCCAGTCCTAAATGGAGTTGAATCACATGCAGTTTCTAGTCCTATGAGCAAGAGTTGTTTTCTGGAAAGGAAAGTCACTATTGTGGTCCTTTTGCCATACACAGTGCAAATAGCACTTGCGTCTGTTCTCAGCAAGTACAGTGTATTGGACTGAAGAGGAGCTACTGTTCTTGTCAGTTTCCGAAGCAGAGTTGAACTAAATATGGCCCGTGTGTGTAGGAAGCACAGTTCTTTTGTTCTGAGCAAGCTCACTGTTCAGGCCCTATTGGAAACACAGTAGAGTAGAAGAGTGCGCTTTTCTCCAAAGCAGAGTGTGTTTCGTGTAAGGCGAACTAGCGTTTGTTTCCCAGTCCTAAATGGCATTGAATCACATGGAGTTTCTGATCCTACAAGAAATAGTTGTTTTCTGGTAAGAAGAGTCACTATTGTGCTCCCATTGCCATACACAGGGAATATAGCACTCGTGTCTGTTCCCAGCATGTACAGTGTATTGCACTAAAGAGGATCTACTGTTCTTGTCAGTTTCCTAAGCATAGTTGAACTAGATATGGCCCGTGTGTGTAGGAAGCACAGTTCTTTTGTTCTGAGCAAGCTCACAGTTCGGACCCAATAGGAAACACAGTAGAATAGAAGAGTGCTCTTTTCTCAAAAGCAGAGTGTGTTTCTTGTAAGGCTAGCTAGTGTTTGTTTCCCCGTCAGAAACAGATTTGAATCTCATGAGTTTCTGGTCCTACGAGCAAGAGCTGTTTTCTGGTAAGAGGAGTCACTATTTCGCTCCCATTGCCATACACAGTGCAAATAGGACTCCCGTCTGCGACCTGCAAGTACAGTGTATTGGACTGTAGAGGAGCTACTGTTCTTGTCAGTTTCCTAAGCAGAGTTGAACTAGATATGGCCCGTGTGTGTAGGAAGCACAGTTCTTTTGTTCTGAGCAAGCTCAGTGTTCTGGCCCTATAGGAAACACAGTAGAGTAGAAGAGTGCTCTTTTCTCCAAAGCAGAGTGTGTTTCTTCTAAGGCGAACTAGCGTTTGTTTCCAAGTCCTAAATGGATTTGAATCAAATGCAGTTTCTGGTCCTACAAGCAAGAGTTGTTTTCTGGTAAGAAGAGTCACTATTGCGCTCCCATTGCCATACACAGGGCAAATAGCACTCGCGTCTGTTCCCAGCATTTACAGTGTATTGCACTGAAGAGGATCTACTGTTCTTGTCAGTTTCCTAACCAGAGTTGAACTAGATATGGCCCGTGTGTGTAGGAAGCACAGTTCTTTTGTTCTGAGCAAGCTCACTGTTCGGACCCCATAGGAAACACAGTAGAGTAGAAGAGTGCTCTTTTCTCAAAAGCAGAGTGTGTTTCTTGTAAGGCTAGCTAGTGTTTGTTTCCCTGTCAGAAACAGATTTGAATCTCATGAGTTTCTGGTCCTACGAGCAAGAGTTGTTTTCTGGTAAGAGGAGTCACTATTTCGCTCCCATTGCCATACACAGTGCAAATAGGACTCGCGTCTGCGAACTGCAAGTACAGTGTATTGGACTGAACAGGAGCTACTGTTCTTGCCAGTTTCCTAAACAGAGTTGAACTAGATATGGCCCGTTTGTGCAGGAAGCACAGTTCTTTTGTTCTGAGCAAGCTCACTGTTCTGGCACTATAGGAAACACAGTAGAGTAGACGAGTGCTCTTTTCTCAAAAGCAGAGTGTGTTTGTTTTAAGGTGAACTAGCATTTGTTTTTCAGTCCTAAATGGAGTTGAATCACATGCAGTTTCTGGTCCTACGAGCAAGAGTTGTTTTCTGGTAAGGAAAGTCACTATTGTGCTCCTTTTGCCATACACAGTGCAAATAGCACTTGCGTCTGTTCTCACCAAGTACAGTATATCGGACTGAAGAGGAGCTACTGTTCTTGTCAGTTTCCTAAGCAGAGTTGAAGTAAATATGGCCCGTGTGTGTAGGAAGCACAGTTCTTTTGTTCTGAGCAAGCTCACTGTTCAGGCCCTATTGGAAACACAGTAGAGTAGATGAGTGCGCTTTTCTCCAAAGCAGACTGTGTTTCGTGTAAGGCGAACTAGTGTTTGTTTCCCAGTCCTAAATGGAGTTGAATCACATGCAGTTTCTGATCCTACAAGAAAGAGTTGTTTTCTGGTAAGAAGAGTCACTATTGCGCTCCCATTGCCATACACAGGGCAAATAGCACTCGCGTCTGTTCCTAGCATGTACAGTGTATTGCACTGAAGAGGATCTACTGTTCTTGTCAGTTTCCTAAGCAGAGTTGAACTAGATATTGCCCGTGTGTGTAGGAAGCACAGTTCTTTTGTTCTGAGCAAGCTCACTGTTCGGACCCCGTAGGAAACACAGTAGAGTAGAAGAGTGCTCTTTTCTCAAAAGCAGAGTGTGTTTCTTGTAAGGCGAGCTAGCGTTTGTTTCCCAGTCCTAAATGGAGTTGAATCACATGCAGTTTCTGGTCCTACGAGCAAGAGTTGTTTTCTGTTAAGAAGAGTCACTATTGCGCTCCCATTGTCATACAAAGGGCAAATAGCACTGGCGTCTGTTCCCAGCATGTACAGTGTATTGGACTGAAGATGATCTACTGTTCTTGTCAGTTTCCTAAGCAGAGTTGAACTAGATATTGTCAGGAGCCAAGTAGCCTAACTGATTCTCATGGGAATAAGCTGTTTACCCAATCTTCCGTTATCAATTTCAATAGCAACCATTTTTCAACAAGACCACGATATGTACCTTTTGATCTACTCCCTGAAACATAATGGTTTGCTGTATGGTCCGTTGATCAGGCCCTGGAACAAAGAGACCTTTTCCTGAACCCTACCTTACCCTAACTTCCTCCTAGTGACTTTCCATACCTTTATCTACTTCTCCTAGCTCCTAGCATATATAAGCCTGATTCCCCTTGCAATAAATGAGACCTTGACGCAACTCAGACTGACTTTGTCTTCCTTTACGCGCCTGGTCTCCTTTCTCTCTCACCCCCATTGATCTTTCAGGAGGTGCCTCCTCGGGTCTCATCAAATAACGTGGCCCGCGGGACGGGTCAAGTGGCGCCCGAACGTGGGGCTCGAGGCACGGTGACCTGCCGGACGACGGATAACAAAAGGGGCCCCGGAGAGAATTAGGGTAGAGACGCCCAGACCGCATCACTCGTGCAACGCGGGAGAGTCTTGAGGTAAATGTGTCGTCCAATCGATCAATGGGAAAAAATTTATCTAAAGAGGCTATTTTTTTAAAGGAGATGAAAGGGAATCTTCGGGAGAGAGGATTAAGAGTTAAAAAAAAAGGATTTAGTAAAGTTCTTTCAATATGTGGAGGAGTAGTGTCCCTGGTTAGTGATTGATGGACCAGGAATTCACCCTTTGACTTGGAACAAGGTTGGGAAAGATATTAATAAATTACTCAGAGACGGGGAAAATGTCCCCGATGCCTTTTTTAGTTTTTATGGTGTGATTAGAGATTTTCTAAAGGAAGCAGAGGGAGATGGGCATGCTTCACATTTACTAGCCCTTGCAGAGGATTTTCTCTCAAACTCCCCCTGCCTGACACCCAAGTGTCCAGAGGTTTATTACATCTACCGGTAAGAGCGCTCTCTGTCTTGTCTGTGTCTCTCTGTCTTGTTACTTTTGTTTTGTACTTTGCAGGCTCGATTTGTACTTTGCAGGCTCTCACTGGGACAGACGTGTCCAGACAGTGAACCTGGCGGCAAAGGGAGACATCCCAGAGCCCTAAAGCCACCTCAGAGGTGACCATTTGGTTTAGGAGCATCTTTGGGTATCTTCCCCCACGGTGGGAGAAAGTGCCACTTTGTATTTTGTCCCGGGAATTTGTCAGAGCCATTTTGTGGGTTTTTTTGTATGTTTTGTTGTGATCATTGTTACTTTACTCTCTTCTTCTCTTCCAAGAAAAAAGGTGCATGTCTGACTGACAGGGATGTGGAAGCCCCTGATGTCTGTTTAATTAAGGACAGAGATCCTCCAGTCTGGATTCTTTTTGGTGTGATTGATCCTGGAGGGTCAAAACCTCCCCCCCCCAGAGCACATCAGGCTGTCACTGTTCTTGGAGCTTTGTTGGTTGTCTCGTTGGGACAAAGTTTTTTCGTGTGCCCTTGGTCTTGTGTGTAATGTGTTAATTGTTCTCATTGTTGACTTGACTGTGACGGACGCTATGGGACAGTTCCCTTCTTCTCCACTAAACCTTTGCCTAGCCCACTGAAAGGATGTGTGAGCCACAATAGAGGGAACTGGGTCCCCCACTCCCACTCCCCGACTGAACTGAGATAAACAGGTATCCCCCGCCAGGTGGGGTTTGCATACTGCAAGAGGGGCTTGCTGGCTGTGAATGAGGCCGTCGTCTCAGTGCTGATGTTCCGGTTCTTGGATTGTCTGTGTAAATGTTATTTGTTTTTGTCTACTAACCTCCCTTATTTTTCTAGAGGAAGAGGAGGAGAGAGAGGCATAACAAAGGCTACCTCCATCCCTCCCTAGCTCTCTTGCTATCAGGACTGCAGCCAGCTGGCTGCTCTCACGAGGGTGGGGGTGCGTGCTCTCGGTACAGGCGGGCAAAGACGGGAGCTTTGGACAGGGCAATGGGGACTGCCTGCAATTGACAAAAACTGTGTGTAAACTGAACAGAGAATCTGACTTTAGTCAGAAGAGTTAACAAAAACTTTTTTTCAGGAACACTGGCAGCCAAGGACACGCTCTATGCCCACTGCTCCCCCTCCCTTCCTTTACTGTGATAACTTCAAGGTTTCTTCTGCTGGCCAGCAGTTTCTCTTGTTAACCCTTCTCTGTCCTGGTATTGCTTAAAAAGAAATGTTAAATTACCGGTTCAAGACACTGAGAAAATTATGCTTTTGTTTCCACAGGAAAAATAAAAATTTACATGGGTTTTGGTCATTTGAGTTCAATGGGTTACAAATACTTGCCATCATTTAAGAGACTTGGTTTCAAATTATGGCTGGATAAGATAAAAATAATGTTTTTATAAAAAATGACTTGAGATATATATATATATAAATAATGAAATATGTTTCAGATTTCTTTGTCTTGCTATTCTGCTGTTACATTGAGACTCCAAAGGGTCATAGTTGTAAAAATGTCTGTCTACTCTACAGGTGTGAATGAAAAATGTGGCCACATGTATGTTTGGTTTTGAATGTCTGAGTCTGCATGTCCTTTGTGTTAAGGAATACAAGTTAATACTAGTCATCTGGCTATTCAGATACTAGTTTAAAGCATAAAATGTTCTATTTAAATAAAAAAATGAGAGATATATTTGACTAATATATCTATAAGAGAACAAATTGGCCTGGTTATTGTTACCAAATTTAGAGATATTTTTAAGATTGGGCCTAGATTTGTTTGGCTCAGATACATTTAATAGATAATGGTCCTCAAACCTGTCAAAGATCTGATGAATATGGCATTTACATTATTTGATGAAAAGCTTACTATAGCAAACAGAGACTCCAAGCTCCCCAGCCCCTAGCAATGACTCCCAAGGAATGGCCAATTCCCCTATGCTATGTCAAAAGTATGTAGCTCAGTCTATCGATCCAGTGGGGGTCTAATACCCCAAAGTTTATATTATACATTATATGGATGATTTGTTAATAGCAGGAAAATCTGAAGAAAAAACACAAAATGTAGCTCAAAAGATAATTATCACACTTCAGGACCGAGGATTTCATATAGCTCCAGAGAAGATACAAACCCAATACCCCTTCCTGTTTTTAGGGTTCGAGTTACACCCAGACCTCCTCTATACACAAAAAATCTAGATTAGAAAAGATACACTTCGTTGTCTCAATGATTTTCAAAAGCTTTTAGGGCATATCAATTGGCTGTGACCCTATTTAAAAATAACCAAGGGAGAGTTACGCCCCCTTGAGGATATCCTCAAAGGAGACTCCGACCCTCAATCCCCTAGATACCTTATGTTGGAGGCAGAGAGGGTATTACAAAAGGTTGAAACGACCATCACTCAACAACACATGGGATATTTTGACCCAACTCTCCCATTGTATTTGATCATTTTTTCTAAAGATTTTGCCCCTACAGGCCTGCTTTGGCAAGAGTCCGTACCTTTACTGTGGGTACATTGTGGGGCGTTTACCCAACCACCCCCACAGTTCCCCAGAGTTTTCTTGAGTGCGAGCAGCAGGAAATATTAGATAGAAGGATTTATCGCGGAGAATATCGCGGAGATAAACAGATAGAAAATAAAGGATAGCCTCGAGAGGGCCTGGAACCTATTCCAATGGGCCCCGACTGCCTCTGCCCCAGGGTTTTTATAGAGATGCCAAGGGGTGGAGCAAAAGACCTCCTCCCCCAGCACAGCCAAGTGCAGACCATCTCAGACACCTGCACTCAGGCCCGTGGTCCAATCATCCTCTATGAGGACCTGCTGGGTAAAGCCATGAGGAACCCGAGAACGGGCTCCCACAGGTCCCCCTTTCTTAATATATAAAAAAATAACTAATAATGGCTTACAGCAATCTCCATAGCTGTTACACCTCCCTAGTATGGGAGTAGAGGATGATATAGATGGCATTTCTCTTTTGAATTAGGTTCAAGGTGACTACAGCAGCCTTAGCTGCCTCAAGCCCTTTCTAAGCCAAAAACTCTTAAGGCGACTACAAACTTAAAGAATCCCTTAGCTTCATCATTACCATTAACAGGTTAACATAAATATTGCTATACATAGTCACAATTCTCTCAATCTTATAACACAAAGCAAACTCTTAACAGAACCATTTGAATTAGCATATATGGTGCTAAATATAGTTAACAATTTTCTCTGCCTTACAACTTTAACTCAACTATTTGAATTTTCTTGCTAACAGAACATAGGAAAAACTTCGATGTATTCACATCAAACTTAAATATTTCCTTAACTCCACAAAACCAGGGTGCATTAATATCAATAGGTTTCTGCAAACATAATTCAATCTCATAACTCCTCCTTTTCTTTATAATTTTTTAAACAAAATCTCAAACCTAGTTAGAGGAACCCAAACATATATAATTCCTACAAACCCATATTGAAAAGCAATCTTCTCAATCTAACCATTAACACTTTGAAAACTTAGCAAAACATCCAAAAGCAGTTTCTTAATAAAACTCTTTACACTTTAAAAGTAGTCTCTTTAATATACCCCATTTGCATTTCTTACTAACAAAAACATGACATTAATCCACTCAAACAACTTTTGAAATTAGACTAAGGAATATTAACTCTCCCCCTTTTCTTTGTAATTTAAGCAAAATCTCAAGCCTAGTTAGAAAACCCAAACTTCTGTTTAAACAGTTCCGTTTGTAACACAAACCAGTTGCATAAGTAATTCCATTTTACATAAACAGTTCCACAAAACAATTCATGAATCACCAGTTAATAAAGCATATATGCATACACAAAACTGCATCTTGATTCTAGGTAGAAATAAATTTCTTCATTTAAACAGTTCCGTTTTTAACCGAATTCCAGAAAACAGTTCCTAGGTCATTACTATAAGTAAACTCAATTGTCCCATTGCAATGAAATCTCTATTCATTTTATTTCTTAAGTCCCAAAATTCAAATGATAAATTCTGGTACTAGCCTTCCAAATATGAAGAAATCCATAACCAAAATCTTTCTGTAGTTTTATCTCATTTTAAGTTCAAAAAGTTCAAACAAGAAATAAATTCTGGTATCAGGCTTTCACTTCCAAATATGAAGAGACATTTTTCAACCAAAACTTTTTGCTGTTAGAAATTTTAGTTCAAACAAGCGTCTCTGAACTTATTCTCAAGCCAGAGACCTTTTTAGGTACAGTAGTATTCTAAACCGCACCGTTTTTGATGTTAGCTCAGGTTTTTCTGTGTTGCATCGATTTTCTACGGATCTCAGCTGCAGATGCCTTGTTGTGCTGGTTCTCGAGTCCGCCATTCTTAACTTCTTAGTGGCTTCTGGAGCTTTTGAAACCATTCAGACTGCCTACTTTGCAGTCTGCTGGGACACTAACCTTCTGTGTCTCGGGTTCTTTCACCATATACATTAGGAATAGATTCATGTTTAACATTTACACTTTCTTACAAATTCACGTATAACATTAACATCTACTTATTTATACTCTTTAAGAGAACTATAGTACTACTTTAGCAAATATATTTCTTACTACTTCTTATGTATTTCTTATGTTTTTATTTAAACTTACATTTACAACTAGCATCTTTACTTATTACAAGCTTATTACTACATGTCTTAGGACTACCTTAGATTCTTCTTGTAAGCTTATATTCTTAAAGGAACTCTATAGATCTATTTTACAAACTTTTATAAGGCTATCATTAGCATATATTTAACTTAGCAAACACCTAAAGATTTCTTAACACAGATCTAACAAGAGAATTTTTACAAACTCACATATCTTATTTTCATCTTTTTCTATTTCTTACTCTTAATTATTAGTACTATCTCTATTAGACAGATTCTCTTAACTAGACAGGAAGTACATACATCATTTCCAAAGTTTAGAGTTTATAGTCAGCTTTGTTATAAAGCACTGGGATTTAGTGAGTGTTGTTATAGAATTGTGATAGTTGTTGCTAGGGGACTGTAACCTTCCCAGGATGACGCCACACTCCAAAGTTGCCAGTTCTCTCAGCCGTTCCGGACCGGCAGAGATGCACTGTCAACAGTAGACGGTGTTTAACTAGAGGCTGTCCCTTCACCCAAATTCATAATAGTTCCCCTAAGTGCTTCAATTCAGACAAACGTTTCTATTACTGAAAAACTTCACTTCACCTGAGGGTGAAATTACCATATTTAGCTGCTGTAAAGCTCTTCACCAAATACTGCACAGCTATAAGGTGATATAAAGTATTTTTCTAAAGGAGCGAGTAAAGCCACAAGTGGCACAGCTCCGAACTGTATTTAGTATTTTCACTTCATTAGCTTTAACTCCTGATGTTATTAGCAGCTGTAATATTTAGCATTGATTTCTTATAAAGAAATTTCAGGTGAAGCTTTTTTTTTAAGACAGATTTTCTGAAGTTTGTTTCCCATCTATAAAGCAGTCATTTCTTTTTGAATGCCTGTTTCTTATCCCCTTAATTAGATTTGCAGAGGAATCATTCATTGCAGGCAGTTTGTTCAAAAGGTAAATAACTTTTAATTTCACATAAGTTTTTTCATATCTAAGACAACGTTCAGTGTATAAACTGCTCTCTCTTGCTGTCTTAAGGATTTTAAAGTGGCTTGTTTGCTCTTAAAGGTAGCCTTTTGTCATCCAACTACCGTAAAAACTTTGCACATCTATTAGGGTAAATAAGGCATTTTACCAAGGAGCCCCAAACCGCGAAGCACCTAGTTCTGTATCCTTTCAATTTTTCATTGGAACTGACACTTAAACTCTTAGATGATTTTCCTCCTTATTCTTTTAAAAGCTGTATTTTCAGTTTACCATGAACGTATTTTTGAGCTGACAAACGTGTTTCAGGGCAATGTCGCCATCTTTAGTGGAAAAACTACCTTTCCCAGAATGCATTTCCCTTATATCAGTCCATAATAATATCAGTCCCTTATATCATTTTCCTTATATCATTTCTCATCAGTCATTTCCCATAGTTCTTTTTGGGTCTGAGTCAACTGGTTCTCTTTTACCAGACTTGCTTACAAATTCTTGCCCGGGAGGTTTGAACAAAGTTTTTTGCTTTTGCAACGGGAGATTTGAACAAGCATTTTACATTTTCAGTTATGGCACGTTGGGAGATTTCTATTCTCGCCTCAACTGGCTTTAACAGGTGTTTCTCCTTCATCCGACACTGGCCCCAAATCAGAACCACACCTGCCTCGTTAGCCGGCATTGAGGCTGGCATTTCTGATAGCAACTTTCCTAGGGGCTTGTGTTTGTCTTAGCCAGTCAGTGAAAAACAAGATCACGCACTACAGCTTTTCCATAGCTCTTTCGGAGAGATTTTCTCCCACTGATTTATCTCATTTTGCTTGTTCCTTCGTTCCCCAGATGCAGAGCTTCAGGTATCTGTCTGCGGCTCTGTACCTCTGCTAGCTGCCCTTGGAGGTAGGGGCTTTCTTCCCCCCAATCTGCCTCAAACTCTTAGCAGCTTTCACAGGTCATGCATTTTCTGGGGAGGAATCTGTCCCTTCTGTTTCTTCAGAGTCTTTCTCCCAGACAGTTCCCAGTTTGGTCTCAGTTTATCCCCTCTACCCCAGAAACAGTTTCCAATACTACAGTGGCGGCTTTCCCTGCTACTGAAGGTAGGGAGGGGCTTTTTGTCCGTTTCTGTTTTCAGGGTCTGTGTGGTTTGCGTACAGACTGAAAATCTAACAAGGAAGGTTTTTGCCATTTCTAAACTCCCATTAGGACAGGTGTTTTGCCTTATCAGACCTTCACCTGGCCCAGTCCCCCAGTGGGTTGCGTTTGCTTGTCTGGGTGCTCAAGGACAGAGCTTATTCCAGAGGCAATCACCCCTCAGGGCTACACTCCCTCATCTCAGGGGAGTCAGTTGAAACAAAGCTTTTCTCAAAGAGGTGCTTTCTCTGACAGAAAAGAAAGCTGTACTAGTTCTGTTCTGCCCTGGCTGGGCTCTTTCCCCAGACAGCTTTCTGACTCAGCAGCACAACTGCTTAGACACAGTTCAGCTTTACTGTTTTCCCAGAAAGGTCCTTACTCTGATAGGAAAGCTTTTTTCTCAGATTTCTTTTTGCAGCTGTGGACCTATCAACCCAGGACTTGTAGGAAAGTGGACAACTGTGCTGTTCCCACTGGCTTTAGTTTTGTTTGTTCATTAGCAATCTTCCCCTGGGTCCTGCACCTTCCTGCCTCAGCTCTGTGCTCCAGGAAGTTTGCAACTGCAGGAACCCTAGTATCCCCGAAATGCACTCCGACTCAGAGACGCTGGCCAGTCGCCTCTGGGTTTTTGGTCAGAAGTGAGGATACAATGCTAACATTTTGCACTGCTTCAGGGGATCTTTGCATTAGGACGATTAGGAGCACCTTTTCATTCTGAAACGCTCAACTCAGAAACAAAACCCTTGATGCCTCAGCTCGGTTGAACTGAAAAGCTTGGCTTTTTTGCTTTTCTCAGGTAAAGTTTCTGGCCATTTTGGGCTCTCTGTAGCTCTTTACCCACACTCTCCCAGCGTTTCCCTCAGGGTACTCTGACCCACTCTCTTTTACTAGCTTGAAGAGACAGAGCTTAGAGGTTTTTTAGGAACTTGTCCCTGCCTCCTGAATTGCAGGATTTTTAAAGCTTGAAAGAGAACTTAGGTTTTGCTGTCTTAAGAGGTTTGTTGTTTTCCCTTAGAGCTAATCACAGGTGGTCCCCATACTAATATCTTCAGGTGATTCTAATTTTTGTCCTTCTGAGAGAAAGTTCTGAAAGGCTTTAGTTTTTAAGTTTAAGAGAGCTTTTGAGAATGAAGGCTTTTTAGAGAGATTTTTCCCCCCAAATTTTCCAAGAAAAGCTTTTTAGTTTAAGAGAAAGATTTTTTTTCCCCAGGAGAAAGACCAACTTTTCCCAAAACTTCCCAACTTTAAACTTTGGCTTCTTACACCCCCATTTTTGCCTCAGGGAGAAATCACTTTCTCCTGCCGCTTGGACTTAGCATTTCAGCTGTCCCCAGGTCAAAAGCTTCCATAGGAAAACTTTTTCTTCCCCATAAGCTCAAAGAAGAGCTTTTTTACTACCCATAAAGCCCAAAGAAAGATTTTTTCCCCCAGTTTGCGTTCTTAGCCCCCCAAAGTTAGAAAATTGTAGAGTTTTTCTGTCTAGTTGCTTTACTTATTTTTTCCTACACAATCTTACACTTCTAAGTTTTTCCTACACTATTCTACTACCCTATGCCTTATTTTTCACAGATAGAAATTGAGAAAGGGATAGAAGATAGAAAATTTTGACAGAAGAGAATTTCGCTGCAGCATCGGACATCCTTCCAGTCCGCTTTCCTTTTCTCTCGAGGATAAAACCCCTGACTCTCAATAATATATATAAAAAATATATATATTTTCCATAACACTGGCATGCCTTATCCACTGGCAGGGCTGAACTCAGCACTTTCGCCAAAAACTCTGTAATAAAACTATTATTTTCCTTTATCTTTAGTCCCTATTACTTTGTCTTTAGTCCCTGTTCATTTGTCTTTAGTTCCCCCCTTTTTTTTAGACCCCCTTTTTCTTTAGTCCCCTTTTTCTTTTTTCTTTTAGTCCCTTTTTTTTCTTTTTTCTTTAGTCCCTGTTCATGGCGCCATTCTGTGGGGCGTTTACCCAACCACCCCCACAGTTCCCCAGAGTTTTCTTGAGTGCGAGCAGCAGGAAATATTAGATAGAAGGATTTATCGCGGAGAATATCGCGGAGATAAACAGATAGAAAATAAAGGATAGCCTCGAGAGGGCCTGGAACCTATTCCAACGGGCCCCGACTGCCTCTGCCCCAGGGTTTTTATAGAGACACCAAGGGGTGGAGCAAAAGACCTCCTCCCCCAGCACAGCCAAGTGCAGACCATCTCAGACACCTGCACTCAGGCCCGTGGTCCAATCATCCTCTATGAGGACCTGCTGGGTAAAGCCACGAGGAACCCGAGAACGGGCTCCCACAGTACATCTTCCTGTTACTAAAAGAAAAATCCTTCCTACTTATCCTTCCCTGGTTTGCCAATCAATAATGTTAGGAATAAAAGCCTCCACTCGATACTTTGGGCATGACCCTGATATTATTGTTATGTCATATGATAAAGAGCAACTTGAATGGTTATGCACCCGTAGTCCTGACTGGGCCATTCTTGTCTGCACCTATGAAGGGAAACTTGATACACAAATGCCCAGTAATAAACTCCTATAATTCTTCTCCCTCACTTCTTTTGTTTTTCTTAAAAATACCCAAATGGAGCCCATCCCGGACTCCCCTGTGCTTTTCATAGATGGGTCAAGTAATGGTAAAGCTGCTTATGTCCTCAATGGCCAAAAGAATGTTATGACAACCCCTTTTAAGTCAGCTCAGCTGGTGGAGCTATATGCTGCCCTTGCTGTCTTTAAAAATTTTGAAGATTGTTCCTTTAATTTGTATTCAGACAGTAGATATGTGGTAGGGGCTTTACAGGCTTTAGAAATGGTCCCAGTAATCCAACCCATTACTCCCACCTTTCAAATGTTTTCTGAATTAAAAAATTAATCCGACAAAGGTCACTACCCTTTTATGTTGGCCATATTCGTGCCCACACAGGCCTACCTGGACCCCTAGATCAGGGAAATGAACTTGCTGATTCTGCTACACGTTCTATCTTGATTTCTCACTTGGAACATGATCAGGTAGCAGCCGCTCGTGAGGCGCACCGCCTTCATCACTTCAATGCTCAAACTTTGAGACTAAGGTTCTCAATTGCTAGAGAACAGGTTAGGTAAATTGTAAAAAACTGTAAAAATTGCCTGATGCTCTTACCTGAACCTCATTATGGAGTAAGCCCCAGAGGGCTTATACCTGGACAACTATGGCAGATGGATGTCACCCATGTTCCTTCTTTTGGCAAATTAAAGTTTATACATGTTACTGTAGATACCTTCAGTGGATTTATTTGTGCCTCCGCTCACAGTGGAGAAGCCACCAAAGATGTTATCAATCATATGTTACATTTCTTCACAGTGCTAGGTCAGCTGAAGTGTATAAAAACTGATAATGGTCCAGGATATACTAGTAGCAAATTCAGACAATTTTGTTTAAAATTAGGAATTAAACATATCACTGGAATATCCTATAACCCTCAAGGCCAAGGTATCGTGGAGAGAGCTCATCAAACTTTAAAAAATACTCTTAATAAACTTAGCTCACAAGAGACACTATTTCCCCTTAAGGGAAACCACAAAGCTCTGCTTTCTCATGCCCTATTCGTATTAAATTTTTTGACATTGGAAGCTTTTGGAAAATCTGCGGCTGAGCGACACTGGCACCCAGAAACCAAACAAGGATATGCGCAGGCCCTTTGGAAAGATCCAATTACTGGAATATGGAGTGGTCCTGATCCAGTTATAATCTGGGGAAAGGGGTCTGCATGTATTTATGACTCCAAGGAAAATGGGGCTCATTGGCTACCAGAAAGACTGATTAAGCCTTACTCTACACAGATTGCCTCCCTAGATTAAGGAAAAAATAACTGTTATGTCCAGGACACAACCCTGAGACAAAATTCTCTCTTTTTCTTTCAGAAATGCCTCCAGCTTGGAAAATAAAGGGAGCCACGGACATCTCAATGGCAGGACCTGTTCGTCGCGAGCCTTGGAAGACCAAACCCCTGTTTCATCGTTTGCTTACTACTTTTTCCCCTTCCCCTCTCCTGCATCTCCAAGGAAAGCCCCCATGCTATTAAAAAGCTTACCTGGCGAATTTTCACAGTAACAGGGGAGGAGGTCTGGAAGGTTACTGCAAACCATGCTCCCTATTCCTGGTGGCCATCACTCACTCCTGACTTCTGTCAGCTGGCTGCAGGATTGGATTCTTGGGATATACCTACTATTGGCCAACACCAGTTAAATGGTACAGGGGTTCAAACGATTCCAAACTGCAATGAATTTCCTCATAGTCCTAAAACTACTTGGACAAGCCCTTTTGGGACATTCCATGATAATGACCCTGCTGTGATGACTGCCCCAGGCTGTGTTAGTCCTACATCTCGTTGTAGGTTAGCACAATCTGACTTTTATGTCTGCCCTAAGGATGGTAGAAGCCGAGCCACGGCTGCTAGATGTGGGGGATTCGAGACCTTCTTTTGTGCTCGATGGGGTTGTGAAACTACAGGGGCAGCTTACTGGAAACCAACTTCATCTTGGGACCTTATTTCAGTTACAAGGGGATACAGTAAGCCTAGCACGAATAGACATTTTTGCTTTAGCCCCTATACTGGGACAGCCTATAATCCAGGGCTATCATTACCTTTAAACATAACCTTCACCCCTCAGGGTAGGGCGAATGGAGAATGGCCCTCAGGAAAAACATGGGGACTCCGCTGGTATCTTGATGGTACAGATAAAGGAGTCATTTTCAAGATCTTGCTAACAATAGAAAACCTGTACCCAAAGTCGGTAGGACCCAATGTAGTTCTCTCTGACCAAAAAGTTCCCTTCAATCATGAAAAGGTGCCATCACCTCCTTCCCCCTCACCTCATCCTCGTCCCTTTCCCTACCATACAAGAACCGTGACTACCATCCTAGACTCCAGTAATGGCACTCTCCTTACTCCTTTTGGAGGAACAGGAGATAGATTGTTTAATTTGGTCCAGGGAGCTTATCTGGCCCTAAATGCCACAAATCCAAGCAGAACCTTGGGTTGCTGGCTCTGCCTTACCTCCAGTCCCCCTTATTATGAAGGAATCGCCTTTCAGTCTACTGCCAATAACCTTACTTCCCTGAGCAATAGGTGTCAGACTAAGCCACATAAACTAACACTCCCTGAAGTCTCAGGACAAGGTTCTTGTTTGGGCAAGATTCCATCAACCCATAGTCACCTCTGTAAACAAACTCTGACACCCTATAAGGGAAGCTATTATCTTGAAGCACCCAATGGGTCCTACTGGGCCTGTAACACAGGATTGACCCCTTGCATATCTGCTCAGATATTTGATGATTCCCATGAATTTTGTGTGATGGTCCAATTATGGCCTCGTGTCACTTATCATCAAGAAAGCTCAGTGATGGAATTCTTTGAGCAGAGAGGCAGATACACTCGAGAACCTGTGTCTATGACTATTGCCCTATTGTTAGGTATTGGAGGCATTGCTGCAGGAGTTGGTACAGGAACTGCTGCCTTCGTGCAGAGCAACCACCTTATGCAGTTACAAATGGCTATGACTACTGACCTAGAGGCCATAGAAAGATCCATTTCTGCCCTGGAGAAGTCTTTAACCTCGCTCTCTGAGGTTGTGTTACAAAATAGAAGAGGTCTGGAATTACTATTTTTAAAGGAGGGAGGTTTATGTGCAGCCTTGAAGGAAGAATGCTGCTTTTATGCTGATCACACTGGGGTAGTTAGAGAATCAATGGAGAAACTAAGAGAAAGATTAGCACAAAGAAAACGTGATTTTGAAAATCAAAACAATTGGTTTGAGGGCTGGCTAAAGGGGTCCCCTTGGCTTTCTACTCTGATCCCCACCCTCCTGGCCCCCTTGATCATTTTCCTTCTCCTTCTCACCTTTGGTCCTTGGGCTTTTCAACGACTAACACAATTCATCAAAAATCAGATCAATTCGGCCCTCTCAAAAACTGTTTCAGTACATTACCATCAGACAAGAGGAAACTATTGAAACAGGTGAAAGGCTCAGGTTCAGTAGCCTATGAACCTAAAAACCCCTATAATTAAAAGCTAGAGGGTACTTAATGACGGGAATAGTATGGGGCCTGTGCTGGGAGCACAACGTACAGAGGTCGCCAGAGACCGGCTCAACATGGAACGTTGCCAGACAGGACTGCACCCCATATAGCCTAAGACAGGGGCCCTCTCGATTTATGACCAAAGCCTGCTTTGGCCATTTTATAGAAAGAAGGGGGAATTGTCAGGAGCCAAGTAGCCTAACTGATTCTCATGGGAAAAAGCTGTGTACCCAATCTTCCGTTAACAGTTTCAATAGCAACCATTTTTCAACAAGACCACAATATGTACCTTTTGATCTACTCCCTGAAACATAATGGTTTGCTGTATGGTCCGTTGATCAGGCCCTGGAACAAAGAGACCTTTTCCTGAACCCTACCTTACCCTAACTTCCTCCTAGTGACTTTCCATACCCCTATCTACTTCTCCTAGCTCCTAGCATATATAAGCCTGATTCCCCTTGCAATAAACGAGACCTTGACGCAACTCAGACTGACTTTGTTTTCCTTTACGCGCCTGGTCTCCTTTCTCTCTGACCCCCATTGATCTTTCAGGAGGTGCCTCCTCGGGTCTCATCAAATAACGTGGCGCGCGGGACGGGTCAAGATATGGCCCGTGTGTGTAGTAAGCACAGTTCTTTTGTTCTGAGCAAGCTCACTGTTCGAACCCCATAGGACACACAGTAGAATAGAAGAGTGCTCTTTTCTCAAAAGCAGAGTGTGTTTCTTGTAAGGCGAGCTAGCGTTTGTTTCCCAGTCCAAAATGGAGTTGAATCACATGCAGTTTCTGGTCCTACGAGCAAGGGATGTTTTCTGGTAAGGAAAGTCACTATTGTGCTCCCTTTGCCATAAACAGTGCAAATAGCAGTCACGTCTGTTCCCAGCAAGTACAGTGTATTGGATTGAAGAGGAGCTACTGTTCTTGTCAGTTTCCTAAGCACAGTTGAACTAGATATGGCCCGTGTGTGTAGGAAGCACAGTTCTTTTGTTATAGCAAACTCACTGTTCTGGCCCTATAGACAACACAGAAGAGTAGAAGAGTGCTCTTTTCTCAGAAGCAGAGTGTGTTTCTTGTAAGGCAAGCTAGCGTTTGTTTCCCAGTCCTAAATGGAGTTGAATTACATGCAGTTTCCTGTCCTATGAGCAAGAGTTGTTTTCTGGTAAGAAGGGTCACTATTGCGGTCCTATTGCCATGCACAGTGCAAACAACACTCGCTACTGTTCTTTGCAAGTACAGTGTATTGGACAGAAGAGGAGCTACTGTTCTTGTCAGTTTCCTAAGCAGAGTTGAACTAGATATGACCCGTGTGTATAGGAAGCACAGTTCTTTTGTTCTGAGCAAGCTCACATTTCGGACCACATAGGAAACAACGTAGAGTAGAAGAGTGCTCTTTTCTCAAAAGCAGAGTGTATTTCTTGTAAGGCCAGCTAGCATTTGTTTCCCAGTCCTAAATCGAGTTGAATCACATGTAGTTTCTGATCTTAGGAGCAAGAGTTGTTTTCTGGTAAGAAGAGTCACTATTGCGCTCCCATTGTCATACACAGGGCAAATAGCACTGGCGTCTGTTCCCAGCATGTACAGTGTATTGGACTGAAGAGGATCTACTGTTCTTGTCAGTTTCCTAAGCAGAGTTGAACTAGATATGGCCCGTGTGTGTAGGAAGCACAATTCTTTTGTTCTGAGCAAGCTCACTGTTTTGGCCCTATAGGAAACAATGTAGAGTAGAAGAGTGCTCTTTTCTCAAAAGCAGAGTGTGTTTCTTGTGAGGCGAGCTAGGTTTTGTTTCCCAGACCTAAATGGAGTTGAATTACATGCAGTTTCTGGTCCTACGAGCAAGAGTTGTTTTCTATTAAGAAGAGTCACTACTGCGCTCCCTTTGTCATACACAGGGCAAATAGCTCTCGCATCTGTTCCCAGGATGTACAGTGTATTGGACTGAAGAGGATCTACTGTTCTTGTCAGTTTCCTAAGCAAAGTTGAACTAGATATGGCCCGTGTGTGCAGGAAGTACACTTCTTTTGTTCTGAGCAAGCTCACTCTTCTGGCCCTATAGGAAACACAGGAGAGTAGAAGAGTGCTCTTTTGCAAAAGCAGAATGTGTTTCTTGTAAGGCGAGCTAGCGTTTGTTTCCCAGTCCTAAATGGAGTTGAATCACATGCAGTTTCTGGTCCTATGAGCTAGAGTTGTTTTATGGTAAGAAGAGTCACTATTGCGCTCCCATTGTCATACAGAGGGCAAATAGCACTGGCGTCTGTTCCCAGCATGTAAAGTGTATTGGACTGAAGAGGATCTACTCTTCTTGTCAGTTTCCTAAGCAGAGTTGAACTAGATATGGCCCGTGTGTGTAGGAAGCACAGTTCTTTTGTTCTGAGCGAGCTAACTCTTCTGGCCTATAGGAAACACACTAGAGTAGAAGAGTGCTCTTTTCTCAAAAGCAGAGTGTGTTTTTTGTAAGGCGAGCTTGCGTTGTTTCCCAGTCCTAAATGGAGTTGAATCACATGCAGTTTCTAGTCCTACTAGCAAGAGTTGTTTTCTGGAAAGGAAAGTCACTATTGTGCTCCCTTTGCCAAACACAGTGCAAATAGCACTCGCGTCTGTTCCCAGCAAGTACAGTGTATTGGACTGAAGAGGAGCTACTGCTCTTGTCAGTTTCCTAAGCAGAGTTGAACTAGATATGGCCCGTGTGTGTGAAGCACAAATCTTTTGTTCTGAGCAAGCTCACTGTTCTGGCCCTATAGGAAACACAGTAGAGTAGAAGAGTGCTCTTTAATCAAAAGCAGAGTGTGTTTCATATAAGGAGAGCTAGCGTTTGTTTCCCAGGCGTAAATGGAATTCAATCACATGCAGTTTCTGGTCCTACGAGCAAGAGTTGTTTTCTGGTAAGAAGAGTCACTATTGCGCTCCCATTGCCTCATACAGTGCAAATAGCACTCGTGTCTGCTCCCAACAAGTACAGTGTATTGGACTGAAGAGGAGCTACTGTTCTTGTCAGTTTCCTAAGCAGAGTTGAACTAGATATAGCCCGTGTTTGTAGGAAGCACAGTTCTTTTGTTCTGAGCAAGCTCACTGTTCTGGCCCTATAGGAAACACAGTAGAGTAGAAGAATGCTCTTTTCTCAAAAGCAGAGCGTGTTTCTTGTAAGGAGAGCTAGCGTTTGTTTCCCAGTCCTAAATGGAGTTGAATCACATGCAGTTTGTGGTCCTAAGAGCAATGGATGTTTTCTGGTAAGGAAAGTCACTATTGTGCTCTCTTTGCCATACACTGTTCAAATAGCACTCGCGTTTGTTCCCAGCAAGTACAGTGTATTGGACTGTAGAGGAGCTACTGTTCTTGTCAGTTTCCTAAGCAGAGTTGAACTACATATGGCCCGTGTGTAGGAAGCACAGGTCTTTTGTTCTGAGCAAGCTCACTGTTCAGACCACATAGGAAATACAGTAGAATAGAAGAGTGGTCTTTTCTCAAAAGCAGAGTATGTTTCTTGTAAGGCGAGCTAGCATTTGTTTCCCAGTCCTAAATGGACTTGAATCACATGCAGTTTCTGGTCCTACGAGCAAGAATTGTTTTCTGGTAAGAAGAGTCACTATTGTGCTCCCATTGACATACAAAGGGCAAATAGCACTCGCGTCTGTTCCCAGCAAGTACAGTGTATTGGACTGAAGAGGAGCTACTGTTCTTGTCAGTTTCTTAAGCAGAGTTGAAGTAGATATGTCCCCTGTGTGTGAAGCACAGTTCTTTTGTTCTGAGCAAGCTCACTTTTCGGATCCCATAGGAAACACAGTAGAGTAGAAGTTTTCTCTTTTCTCAAAAGCAGAGTGTGTTTCCTTAAGGCTAGCTAGTGTTTGTTTCCCAGTCAGAAACAGAGTTGAATCCCATGCAGTTTCTGCTCCTACCAGCAAGTGTTGTTTTCTGGTAAGAAGAGTCACTATTGCGCTCCCATTGCCATACACACTGCAAATAGCACTAGCGTCTGTTCCCAGCAAGTACAGTGTATTGGACTGAAGAGGAGCTACTGTTCTTGTCAGTTTCCTAAGCAGAGTTGAACTAGATATAGCACGTGTGTGTAGAAAGCACAGTTCTTTTGTTCTGAGCAAGCTCACTGTTCTTGCCCTATAGGAAACACAGTAGAGTAGAAGAGTGCTCTTTTCTCAAAAGCAGAGTGTGTTTCTTGTAAGGCGAGCTAGCGTTTGTTTCCCAGTCCTAAATGGAGTTGAATCACGTGCAGTTTCTGTCCTACGATCAAGAGTTGTTTTCTGGAAAGGAAAGTCACTACTGTGCTCCCTTTGCCATACACAGTTCAAATAGCTCTCGCGTCTGTTCCCAGCATGTACAGTCTATTGGACGGAAGAGTTTCTACTGTTCTTGTCAGTTTCCTAAGCAGAATTGAACAAGATATGGCCCGTGTGTGTAGGAAGCACAGTTCTTTTGTTCTGAAAAGCTCACATTTAAAACCCCATAGGAAAAACAGTAGAGTAGAAGAGTGCATTTTTTTCAAAGGCAGAGTGTGTTTCTTGTAAGGCGAGCTAGCGTTTGTTTCGCAGTCCTAAATGGAGTTGAATCACATGCAGTTTCCGTTCCTACAAGCAAGAGTTGTTTTCTGGTAAGGAAAGTCACTATTGCGCTCCCTTTGCCATGCACAGTGCAAATAGCACTCGCATCTGTTCTCAGCAAGTACAGTGTATTGGACTGAAGAGGAGCTACTGTTCTTGTCAGTTTCCTAAGCAGAATTGAACTTGATATGGCCCGTGTGTGTAGGAAGCACGGTTCTTTTGTTCTGAGCACGCTCACTGTTTGGACCCCATAGGAAACACAGTTGAGTAGAAGAGTGCTCTTTTCTCAAAAGCAGAGTGTGTTTCTTGTAAGGCGAGATAGCATTTGTTTCCCAGTCCTAAATGGAGTTGAATCACATGCAGTTTCTGGTCCTACAAGCAAGAGTTTTTTTCTGGTAAGAAGAGTCACTATTGCGCTCCCATTGCCATACACAGTTCAAATAGCACTGGCATCTGTACCCAGCATGTACAGTGTATTGGACTGAAGAGGATCTACAGTTCTTGTCAGTATCCTAAGCAGAATTGAACTAGATATGGACCGTGTGTGAAGGAAGCACAGTACTTTTGTTCTGAGCAATCTCAGTGTTCTGGCCCTATAGGAAACACAGTAGAGTAGAAGAGTGCTCTTTTCTCAAAAGCAGAGCGTGTTTCTTGTAAGGCGAGCTAGCGTTTGTTTCCCAGTCCTAAATGGAGTTGAATCACATGCAGTTTCTGGTCGTACGAGCAAGAGTTTTTTCTGGTAACAAGAGTCACTATTGCGCTCCCATTGTCATAATCAGGGCAAATAGCACTGGCCTCTGTTCCCAGCATGTACAGTGTATTGGACTGAAGAGGATCTACTGTTCTTGTCAGGTTCCTAAGCAGAGTTGAACTGATATGGCCCATGTGTGTAGGAAGCACAGTTCTTTTGTACTCAGCAAGCTCACTCTTCTGGCCCTATAGGAAACACAGTAGAGTAGAAGAGTGCTCTTTAATCAAAAGCAGAGTGTGTTTCTTTAAGGCGAGCTAGCGTTTGTTTCCCAGTCCTAAATGGAGTTGAATCACATGCGGTTTCCGTTCCTATGAGCAAGAGTTGTTTTCTGGTAAGGAAAGTCACTATTGCGCTCCCATTGCCATACACAGTGCAAATAGCACTCGCGTCTGTTCCCAGCAAGTACAGTGTATTGGACTGAAGAGGAGCTACTGTTCTTGTAAGTTTCCTAAGCTGAATTGAACTAGATATGGCCCGTGTATGAAGAAAGCACAGTTCTTTTGTTCTGAGCAAGCTCACTGTTCTGGCCCTATAGGAAACACAGTAGAGTAGAAGTGTGCTCTTTGCTCAAAAGCAGAGTGTGTTTCTTGTAAGGCGAGCTAGCGTTTGTTTCCCAGTCCTAAATGGAGTTGAATCACATGCAGTTTCTGGTCCTACGAGCAAGAGTTTTTTCTGGTAATAAGACTCACTATTGCTCCCATTGTCATACTCACGGCAAATAGCACTGGCCTCTGTTCCCAGCATGTACAGTGTATTGGACTGAAGAGGACCTACTGTTCTTGTCAGTTTCCTAAGGAAAATTGAAGTAGATATGGCCCGTGTGTGTAGGAAGCACAGTTCTTTTGTTCTGTGCAAGCTCACTGTTTGGAACCCATAGGAAACACAGTAGAGTAGAAGAGTGCTCTTTTCTCAAAAGCAGAGTGTGTTTCTTGTAAGGGGAGCTAGCGTTTTTTTCCCAATCCTAAATGGAGTTGAATCACATCCAGTTTCTGGTCCTACGAGCAAGAGTTATTTTCTGGTAAGAAGAGTCACTATTGCGCTCCCATTGCCATACATAGTACAAATAACACTTGCGTCTGTTTCCAGCAAGTACAGTGTATTGGTCTGAAGAGGAGCTAATGTTCTTGTCAGTTTCCTAAGCAGAGTTGAACTAGATAAGGCCCGTGTGTGTAGGAAGCACAGTTCTTTTGTTCTGAGCAAGCTCACTGTTCGAACCCCATAGGAAACACAGTAGAGTAGAAGAGTGCTCTTTTCTCAAAAGCAGAGTGTGTTTCTTGTAAGGCGAGCTACCGTTTGTTTCCCAGTCCTAAATGGAGTTGAAATACACATGCAGTTTCTGGTCCTATGAGCAAGAGTTGTTTTCTGGTTAGAAGAGTCACATTTGAGCTCCTTTTGCCATACACAATGCAAATAGCCCTCGCGTCTGTTCCCAGCATGTACAGTGTATTGGTCTGAAAAGGAGCTACTGCTCTTGTCAGGTTCCTAAGCAGAGTTGAACTAGATATGGCCCCTGTGTGTGGGAAGCACAGTTCTTTTGTTCTCAGCAAGCTCACTGTTCGGACCCCATAAAAAACACAGTAGAGTAGCAGAGTGCTCTTTTCTCAAAGGAGAGTATGTTTCTTGTAAGGCGAGCTGGCGTTTGTTTCCCAGTCCTAAATGGAGTTGAATCACATGCAGTTTCTGGTCCTACAAGCAAGAGTTGTTTTCTGGTAAGAAGAGTCACTATTGTGCTCCCATTGCTGTACACAGTGCAAATAGCCCTCGAGTCTGTTCCCAGCAAGTACAGTGTATTGGACTGAAGAGGAGCTACTGTTCTTGTCAGTTTCCTAAGCAGAGTTGAACTAGATATGACTGTGTGTGTAGGAAGCCCAGTTCTTTTGTTCTGAGCAAGCTCACTGTTTGGACCCCATAGGAAACACAGTAGAGTAGATGTGTGCCCTATTCTCAAAAGCAGAGCGTGTTTCTTGTAAGGCGAGCTAGCGTTTGTTTCCCAGTCCTAAGTGGATTGAATCAAATGCAGTTTCTGGTCCTACGAACAAGTGTTGTTTTCTTGTAAGAAGAGTCACTATTGTGCTCCAATTGCCGTACACAGTACAAATAGCACTCGCGTCTGTTCCCAGTAAGTACAGTCTATTGGACTGAAGAGGAGCTACTTTTCTCGTTAGTTTCTTAAGCAGAGTTGAATTAGATATGGCCCGTGTGTGTAAGAAGCACAGTTCTTTTGTTCTGAGCAAGCTCACTGTTCGGACCCCATAGGAAACACAGTAGAGTAGAAAAGTGCTCTTTTCTCAAAAGCCGAGTGTGTTTAGTGTAAGGGTACCTAGCGTTTGCTTCCCAGTGCTAAATGGAGTTGAATCACATGCAGTTTCTGGTCCTAAGAGCAAGAGTTGTTTTCTGGTAAGAAGAGTCACTATTGTGCTCCCATTGCCATACACAGTGCAAATAGCACTCGCGTCTGCTCTTAGCAAGTACAATGTATTTGATTGAAGAGGAGCTACTGTTCTTGTCAGTTTCCTAAGCAGACTTGAGCTAGATATGGCCCGTGTGTGTAGGAAGCACAGTTCATTTGTTCTGAGCAAGCTCACTGCTCGGACTCATAGGAAACACAGTAGAGTAGATGAGTACTCCTTTCTCAAAAGCAGAGTGTGTTTCTTGAAAGGCGAGCTAGTTTTGTTTCCCAGTCGTAAATGAAGTTGAATCACATGCAGTTTCTGTTCCTACGAGTAGAGTTGTTTTTTGGTAAGAAGAGTCACTATTGCACTCCCATTGCCATACACAGTGCAAATAGCACTTGCGTCTGTTCCAATCAAGTACAGTGTATTGGACTGAAGAGGAGATACTGTTCTTGTCAGTTTCCTGAGCAGAGTTGAACAAGATATGGCCCATGTGTATAGGAAACAGAGTTCTTTTGTTCTGAGCAAACTAACTTTCTGGCCCTATAGGAAACACAATAGAGGAGAAGAGTGCTCTTTTCTCAAAAGCAGAGTGTGTTTCTTGTAAGGTGAGATAGCGTTTGTTTCCCAGTCCTAAATGGAGTTGAATCACATGAAGTTTCTGTACGTACGAGCAAGAGTTGTTTTCTGGTAAGGAAAGTCACTATTGCGCTCCCATTGTCATACTCAGGGCAAATAGCACTGGCGTCTGTTCCCAGGATGTACAGTGTATAGGACTGAAGAGGATCTACTGTTCTTGTCAGTTTCCTAAGCAGAATTGAACTAGATACGGCCATGTGTGTAGGAAGCACAGTTCTTTTGTTCTGAGCAAGCGCACTGTTCTGGCCCTATAGGAAACACAGTAGAGTAGAAGAGTGATATTTTCTCAAAAGCAGAGTGTGTTTCTTGTAAGGCAAGATAGCATTTGCTTCCCAGACATAAATGGAGTTGAATCACATGCAGTTTCTGGTCCTACAAGCAAGAGTTGTTTTCTGGTAAGAAGAGTCACTATTGTGCTCGCATTGTCATACACAGGGCAAATAGCACTGACGTCTGTTCCCAGCCTGTACAGTGTATTGGACTGAAGAAGATCTACTGTTCTTGTCAGTTTCCTCTGCAGAGTTGAACTCGATATGGCCCGTGTGTGTAGGAAGCACAGTTCTTTTGTTCTTAGCAAGCTCACTGTGCGGACCCCATAGGAAACTCAGTGCTCTTTTCTCAAAAGCAGAGTGTGTTAGTTGTAAGGCGAGATAGCATTTGCTTCCCAGACCTAAATGGAGTTGAATCACATGCAGTTTCTGGTCCTACAAGCAGGAGTTGTTTTCTGGTAAGAAGAGTCACTATTGCGCTCGCATTGCAATACACAGGGCAAATAGCACTGGCGTCTGTTCCCAGCATGTACAGTGTATTGGACTGAAGAGGATCTACTGTTCTTGTCAGTTTCCTACGCAGAGTTGAACTAGATATAGCCCGTGTGTGTAGGAAGCACAGGTCTTTTGTTCTGAGCAAGCTCACTGTTCTGGCCCTATAGGAAACACAGTAGAGTAGAAGAGTGCTCTTTTCTCAAAAGCAGAGTGTGTTTCTTGTAAGGCGAGCTAGATTTTGTTTCCCACTCCTAAATGGAGTTGAATCACATGCAGTTTTTGATCCTTTGAGCAAGAGTTGTTTTCTGGTAAGAAGAGTCACTATTGTGCTCCCATTGCCGTACACCATGCAAATAGCACTCGCATCTGTTCCCAGCAAGTACAGTGTATTGGACTGAAGAGGAGCTACTGTTCTCGTCTGTTTCCTAAGCAGAGTTGAACTACATATGGCCCGTGTGTGTAGGAAGCACAGTTCTTTTGTTCTGAGCAAGCTCACTGTTCTGGCCCTATAGGAAACACAGTAGAGTAGAAGAGTGCTCTTTTCTCAAAAGCAGAGTGTGTTTCTTGTAAGGCAAGCTAGAGTTTGTTTCCCAGTCCTAAATGGAGTTGAATCACATGCAGTTTTTGGTCCTACGCGCAAGAGTTGTTTTCTGGTAAGGAAAGTAACTATTGCGCTCCCATTGCCAAACACAGTGCAAATAGCACTCGCATCTGTTCCCAGCAAGTACAGTGTATTGGACTGAAGAGGAGCTACTGTTCTTGTCAGTTTCCTAAGCAGAGTTGAACTAGATATGGCCCGTGTGCGTAGGAAGCACAGTTCTTTTGTTCTGAGCAAGCTCACTGTTCGGAACCCATAGGACACATAGTAGAGAAGAAGAGTGCTCTTTTCTCAAAAGCAGAGTGTGTTTCTTGTAAGGCGAGATAGCTTTTGTTTCCCAGTCCTAAATGAGTTTGAAGCACATGCAGATTCAAATCCTACGAGTAGAGTTATTTTTTGGTAAGTAGAGTCACTATTGCGCTCCCATTGCCATACACAGTACAAATAACACTTGCGTCTGTTCCAATCAATTACAGTGTATTGGAATGAAGAGGAGCTACTATTCTTGTCAGTTTCCTCTGCAGAGTTGAACTAGTTAAGGCCCGTGTGTGTAGGAAGCACAGTTCTTTTGTTCTGAGCAAACTCACTGTTCTGGCCCTATAGGAAACACAGTAGAGTAGAAGAGTGATCTTTTCTCAAAAGCAGAGTGTGTTTCTTGTAAGGCAAGATAGCTTTTGCTTCCCAGACCTAAATGGAGTTGAATCACATGCACTTTCTGGTCCTACAAGCAAGAGTTTTTTTCTGGTAAGAAGAGTCACTATTGCGCTCGCATTGTCATACACAGGGCAAATAGCACTGGCATCTTTTCCCAGCATGTACAGTGTATTGGACTGAAGAGGATCTACTGTTCTTGTCAGTTTCCTATGCAGAGTTGAACTTGATATAGCCCGTGTATGTAGAAAGCACAGTTCTTTCGTTCTGAGCAAGCTCACTGTTCTGGCACTATAGGAAACACAGTAGAGTAGCAGAGTGCTCTTTTCTCAAAAGCAGAGTGTGTTTCTTGTAAGGCGATCTAGTGTTTGTTTCCAAGTTCTAAATGGAGTTGAATCACATGCAGTTTCTGTTCCTACGAGCAAGAGTTGTTTTCTGGTAAGAAGAGTCACTACTGTGCTCCCATTGTCATACACAGGGCAAATAGCACTGGCTTCTTCTCCCAGCATGTACATTGTATTGCACTGAAGAGGATCTACTGTTCTTGTCAGTTTCCTAAGCAGAATTGAACTAGATATGGCCATGTGTGCAGGAAGTACATTTCTTTTGTTCTGAGCAAGCTCACTGTTCGGACCCCATAGGAAATAGAGTAGAGAAGAAGAGTGCTCTTTTCTCAAAAGCAGAGTGTGTTTCTTGTAAGGCAGCTAGCTTTTGATTCCCAGTCCTAAATGAATTTGAATCACATGCAGTTTCTGGTCCTACGAGTAGAGTTATTTTTTGGTAAGAAGAGTCACTATTGTGCTCCCATTGTCATATACAGGGCAAATAGCACTGGCATTTGTTTCCAGCATGTACAGAGTATTGGACTGAAGAGGATCTACTGTTCTTGTCAGGTTCATAAGCAGAGTTGAACTAGATATGGCCCGTGTGTGTATGAAGCACATTTCATTTGTTCTGAGCAAGCTCACTGTTGTGGCCCTGTAGGAATCATAGTAGAGTAGAAGAGTCATCTTTTCTCAAAAGCAGAGTGTGTTTCCTGTAAGGCAAGCTAGCGTTTGTTTCCCAGTCCTAAATGGAGTTGAATCCCATGCAGTTTCTGGTCTTAGGAGCAAGAGTTGTTTTCTGTTAAAAAGAGTCACTATTGCGCTCCCAATGCCATACACAGTGCAAATAGCACTGGCGTCTGTTCCCAGCAAGTACAGTGCATTGGACTGAAGGGGATCTACTGTTCTTGTCAGGTTCCTAAGCAGAGTTGAACTAGATATGGCCCGTGTGTATAGGAAGCACAGTTCTTTTGTTCTGAGCAAGCTCACTGTTCGGACCCCATAGGAAACACAGTAGAGTAGAAGAGTGCTCTTTTCTCAAAAGCAGAGTGTGTTTCTTGTAAGGCGAGCTAGCGTTTGTTTCCCAGTCCTAAGTGGAGTTGAATCACATGCAGTTACTGGTACAAAGAGCAAGAGTTGTTTTCTGGTAAGAAGTGTCACTTTTGTGCTCCCATTGCCGTAAACCGTGCAAATAGCACTCCCGTCTGTTCACAGCAAGTACAGTGTATTGGACTGAAGAAATGCTACTGTTCTCGTCAGTTTCCTAAGCAGAGTTGAACTAGATATGGCCCATGTGTGTAGGAAGCACAGTTCTTTTGTTCTGAGCAAGCTCACTGTTCTGGCCCTATAGGAAACACAGTAGAGTAGAAGAGTGCTCTTTTCTCAAAAGCAGAGTGTGTTTCTTGTAAGGCGAGCTAGCGTTTGTTTCCCAGTTCTAAATGGAGTTGAATCACATGCAGTTTCTGGTCCTACGAGTAGAGTTATTTTTTGGTAAGAAGAGTCACTATTGCGCTCCCATTGCCAAACACAGTACAAATAGCACTCGCATCTGTTCCCAGCAAGTACAGTGTATTGGACTGAAGAGGAGCTACTGTTCTTGTCAGTTTCCTAAGCAGAGTTGAACTAGATGTGGCCCGTGTGCGTAGGAAGCACAGTTCTTTTGTTCTGAGCAAGCTCACTGTTCGGAACCCATAGGACACATAGTAGAGAAGAAGAGTGCTCTATTCTCAAAAGCAGAGTGTGTTTCTTGTAAGGCGAGCTAGCTTTTGTTTCCCAGTCCTAAATGAATTTGAATCACATGCAGTTTCTGGTCCTACGAGTAGAGTTATTTTTTGGTAAGAAGAGTCACTATTGGGCTCCCATTGACATACACAGTTCAAATAGCACTTGCGTCTGTTCCAATCAAGTACAGTGTATTGGACTGAAGAGGAGCTACTGTTCTTGTCAGTTTCCTAAGCAGAATTGAAATGGATATGGCCATTTGTGTAGGAAGCACAGTTCTTTTTTTCTGAGCAAGCTCACTGTACTGGCCCTATAGGAAACACAGTAGAGTAGAAGACTGCTCTTTTCTCAAAAGCAGAGTGTGTTTCTTGTAAGGCGAGCTAGCGTTTGTTTCCCAGTCCTAAATGGAGTTGAATCACATGCAGTTTTTGGTACTACGAGCAAGAGTTGTTTTCTGGTAAGGAAAGTCACTATTGCGCTCCCATTGCCATACACAGTACAAATAGCACTTGCGTCTTTTCCAATCAAGTACAGCGTATTGGACTGAAGAGGAGCTACTGTTCTTGTCAGTTTCCTAAGCAGAGTTGAACTAGATGTGGCCCGTGTGTATAGGAAGCACAGTTCTTTTGTTCTGAGTAAGCTCACTGTTGTGACCACATAAGAAACACAGTAGAGTAGAAGAGTGCTCTTTTCTCAAAATCCGAGTGTGTTTCTTGTAATGCGAGCTAGTGTTTGCTTCCCAATCCTAAATGGATTTGAATCACATGCAGTTTCTGGTCCTACAAGCAAGAGTTTTTTCTGGTAATAAAAGTCACTATTGAGCCGGGCGGTGGTGTCGCACGCCTTTAATCCCAGCACTTGGGAGGCAGGGCCAAGTGGATCTCTGTGAGTTTGAGGTCAACCTGGGCTACCAAGTGAGTACCAGGAAAGGCGCAAAGCTACACAGAGAAACGCTGTCTTGAAAAACCAAAAAAAAAAAAAAGTCACTATTGGGCTCCCATTTTCATACACAGTGCAAATACCACTGGCGTCTGTTCCCAGCAAGTACAGTGTATTGGACTGAAGAGGATCTACTGTTCTTGTCAGTTTCCTAAGCAGAATTGAACTAGATATGGCCCGTGTGTGTAGGAAGCACAGTTCTTTTGTTCTGAGCAAGCTCACTGTTTGGACCCCATAGGAAACACAGTAGAGTAGAAGTGTGCCCTATTCTCAAAAGCAGAGCTTATTTTTTGTAAGGCGAGCTAGCGTTTGTTTCCCAGTCCTAAGTGGATTGAATCAAATGCAGTTTCTGGTCCTAAGAGCAAGAGGTGTTTTCTGGTAAGAAGAGTCACTATTGTGCTCCAATTGCTGTACACAGTGCAAATAGCACTCGCGTCTGTTTCCAGTAAGTACAGTGTATTGGAGTGAAGAGGAGCTACTGTTCTCATCAGTTTCCTAAGCAGAGTTGAACTAGATATGGCCCGTGTGTGTAGGAAGCACAGTTCTTTTGTTCTGAGCAAGCTCACTGTTCAGACCGCATAGGAAACACAGTAGAGTAGAAGAGTGCTCTTTTTTCAAATGCCGAGTGTGTTTAGTGTAACGCGACCTAGCGCTTGCTTCCCAGTCCAAAATGGAGTTGAGTCACATGCAGTTTCTGGTCCTAAGAGCAAGAGTTGTTTTCTGGTAAGAAGTGTCACTATTGCGCTCCCATTGCCATACACAGTGCAAATAGCACTCACGTCTGTTCCAATCAAGTACAGTGTATTGGACTGAAGATTAGATACTGTTCTTGTCAGTTTCCTAAGCAGAGTTGAACTAGATATGGCCCGTGTGCGTAGGAAGCACAGTTCTTTTGTTCTGAGCAAGCTCACTGTTCGGAACCCATAGGACACATACTAGAGAAGAAGAGTGCTCTTTTCTCAAAAGCAGAGTGTGTTTCTTGTAAGGCCAGCTAGCTTTTGTTTCCCAGTCCTAAATGAGTTTGAATCACATGCAGATTCCGGTCCTACGAGTAGAGTTATTTTTTGGTAAGAAGAGTCACTATTGTGCTCCCATTGCCATACACAGTACAAATAACACTTGCGTCTGTTCCAATCAATTACAGTGTATTGGAATGAAGAGGAGCTTCTCTTATTTTCAGTTTCCTAATCAGAGTTGAACTAGATATGGCCCGTGTGTATAGGAAGCACAGTTCTTTTGTTCTGAGCAAGCTCACTGTTTTGGCCTTGTAGGAAACACAGTAGAGTAGAAGAGTGCTCTTTTCTCAAAAGCAGAGTGTGTTTCTTGTAAGGCGAGCTAGCGTTTGTTTCCCAGTCCTAAATGGAGTTGAATCACATGCAGTTTTTGGTCCTACGCGCAAGAGTTGTTTTCTTGTAAGGAAAGTCACTATTGCGCTCCCATTGCCAAACACAGTGCAAATAGCACTCGCATCTGTTCCCAGCAAGTACAGTGTATTGGACTGAAGAAGAGCTACTGTTCTTGTCAATTTCCTAAGCAGAATTGAACTGGATATGACCCGTGTGTGTAGGAAGCACAGTTCTTTTGTTCTGAGCAAGCTCACTGTTGGAACCCCATAGGAAACACAGTAGAGTAGCTGTGTGCCCTATTCTCAAAAGCAGAACGTGTTTCTTGTAAGGCGAGCAAGCGTTTGTTTCCCAGTCTTAAATGGATTGAATCAAATGCAGTTTCTGGTCCTAAGAGCAAGAGTTGTTTCCTGGTAAGAAGAGTCACTATTGTGCTCCCATTGCCGTACACAGTGCAAATAGCACTTGCGTCTGTTCCCAGTAAGTACAGTGTATTGGACTGAACAGGAGCTACTGTTCTCATCAGTTTCCTAAGCAGAGTTGAACTAGATATGGACCGTGTGTGTAGGAAGCACAGTTCTTTTGTTCTGAGCAAGCTCACTGTTCTGGCCCTATAGGAAACACAGTAGAGTAGAAGAGTGCTCTTTTCTCAAAAGCAGAGCGTGTTTCTTGTAAGGCAAGCTAGTGTTTGTTTCCCAGTCCTAAATGGAGTTGAATCAAAAGCAGTTTTTGGTCCTACAAGCAAGAGTTGTTTTCTGGTAAGAAGAGTCACTATTGTGCTCCCATTGCCATACACAGTACAAATAGCACTCGCGTCTGTTCCCAGCAAGTACAGTGTATTGGACTGCAGAGGAGCTACTGTTCTTGTCAGTTTCCTAAGTAGAGATGAACCAGATATGACCCGTGTGTGTACTAAGCACAGTTCTTTAGTTCTGAGCAAGCTCACTGTTTGAACCCCATAGGAAACACAGTAGAGTAGAAGAGTGCACTTTTCTCAAAAGCAGAATGTGTTTCTTGTAAGGCGACCTAGCGTTTGTTTCCCAGTCCTAAATGAGTTTGAATCACATGCAGTTTCCGGTCCTACGAGTAGAGTTATTTTTTGGTAAGAAGAGTCACTATTGGGCTCCCATTGCCATGCACAGTACAAATAACACTTGCGTCTGTTCCAATCAAGTACAGTGTATTGGACTGAAGAGGAGCTACTATTCTTGTCAGTTTCCTAAGCAGAGTTGAACTAGATATGGCCCGTGTGTGTAGGAAGCACAGTTCTTTTGTTCTGAGGAAGCTCACTGTTCTGGCGCTAAAGGAAACACCGTAGAGTAGAAGAGTGCTCCTTCCTCAAAAGCAGAGTGTGTTACTTGTAAGGCGAGCTAGCGTTTTTTTCCCAGTCCTAAATGGAGTTGAATAACATGCAGTTTTTGGTCCTACGTGCAAGAGTTGTTTTCTGGTAAGGAAAGTAACTATTGCGCTCCCATTGCCAAAAACAGTGCAAATAGCACTCGCATCTGTTCCCAGCAAGTACAGTGTATTGGACTGAAGAGGTTCTACTGTTCTTGTCAGTTTCCTAAGCAGAAATGAATTGGATATGGCCATTTGTGTAGAAAGCACAGTTCTTTTGTTCTGAGCAAGCTCACTGTACTGGCCCTATAGGAAACAGAGTAGAGTAGAAGAGTTCTCTTTTCTCAAAGCAGAGTGTGTTTCTTGTAAGGCGAGCTAGCGTTTGATTCCCAGTCCTAAATGGAGTTGAACCACATGCAGTTTTTCGTCCTACGAGCAATAGTTGTTTTCTCGTAAGGATAGTCACTATTGCGCTCCCATTGATATACACAGTGCAAATAGCACTTGCGTCTGTTCCCAGCAAGAACAGTGTATTGGACTGAAGAGGAGCTACTGTTCTTGTCAGTTTCCTAACCAGAGTTGAACTAGATATGGCCCGTGTGTGTAGGAAGCACAGTTCTTTTGTTCTGAGCAAGCTCACTGTTTGGACCCCGTAGGAAACACAGTAGAGTAGAAGAGTGCTCTTTTCTCAAAAGCCGAGTGTGTTTAGTGTAAGGCGACCTAGCGTTTGCTTCCCAGTCCAAAATGGAGTTGAATCACATACAGTTTCTGGTCCTAAGAGCAAGAGTTGTTTTCTGGTAAAAAGTGTCACTATTGCGCTCCCATTGCCATACACAGTGCAAATAGCACTGGCGTCTGCTCCCAGCAAGTAAAGTGTATTGGACTGAAGAGGAGATACTGTTCTTGTCAGTTTCCTAAGCAGAGTTGAACTGATATGGCCCGTGTGTATAGGAAACACAGTTCTTTTGTTTTGAGCAAGCTCATTTTCTGGCCCTATAGAAAACACAGTAGAGTACAAGAGTGCACTTTTCTCAAAAGCAGAGTGTGTTTATTGTAAGGCGAGCTAGCGTTTGTTTCCCAGTCCTAAATGGAGTTGAATGACATGCAGTTTTTGGTCCTACGCGCAAGAGTTGTATTCTGGTAAGGAAAGTCACTATTGCGCTCCCATTGCCAAAAACAGTGCAAATAGCACTCGCATCTGTTCCCAGCAAGTACAGTGTATTGGACTGAAGAAGAGCTACTGTTCTTGTCAGTTTCCTAAGCAGAATTGAACTGGATATGGCCATTTGTGTAGGAAGCACAGTTCTTTTGTTCTGAGCAAGCTCATTTTTCTCGCCATATAGGACACAGTGGAGTAGAAGAGTGCTCTTTTCTTAAAAGCAGAGTGTGTTTCTTGTAAGGCGAGCTAGCGTTTGTTTCCCAGTCCTAAATGGAGTTGAATCACATGCAGTTTTTGGTCCTACGAGCAAGAGTTGTTTTCTGGTAAGGAAAGTCGCTATTGCGCTCCCATTGCCATACACAGTGCAAATAGCACTGCCGTCTGTACCCAGCATATACAGAGTATTGGACTGAAGAGGATCTACTGTTCTTTTCAGTTTCCTAAACAGAGTTGAACTAGATATGGCCCGTGTGTGGAGGAAGCACAGTTCTTTTGTTCTGAGCAAGCTCACTGTTCGGAACCCATAGGACACATAGTAGAGAAGAAGAGTGCTCTTTTCTCAAAAGCAGAGTGTGTTTCTTGTAAGGCGAGCTAGTTTTTGTTTCCCAGTCCTAAATGAATTTGAATCACATGCAGTTTCTGGTCCTACAAGTACAGTTATTTTTTGGTAAGAAGAGTCACTATTGCGCTCCCATTGCCATACACAGTACAAATAGCACTTGCGTCTGTTCCAATCAAGTACAGTGTATTGGACTGAAGAGGAGCTACTGTTCTTGTCAGTTTCCTAAGCAGAGTTGAACTAGATGTGGCCCGTGTGTATAGGAAGCACAGTTCTTTTGTTCTGAGTAACCTCACTGTTGTGACCACATAGGAAACACAGTAGAGTAGAAGAGTGCTCTTTTCTTAAAAGCCGAGTGTGTTTCTTGTAATGCGAGCTAGTGTTTGCTTCCCAGTCCTAAATGGATTTGAATCACATGCAGTTTCTGGTCCTACAAGCAGGAGTTTTTTCTGGTAATAAAAGTCACTATAGAGCCGGAAGGTGGTGGCGCACGCCTTTAATCCCAGGACTTGGGAGGCAGAGCCAGGTGGATCTCTGTGAGTTCCAGGCAAACCTGGGCTACCAAGTGAGTCCCAGGAAAGGCACAAAGCTACACAGAGAAACCCTGTCTTGAAAAAACAAAAAAAAAAAGTCACTATTGGGCTCCCATTTTCATACACAGTGCAAATACCACTGACGTCTGTTCCCAGCAAGTACAGTGTATTGGACTGAAGAGGATCTACTGTTCTTGTCAGTTTCCTAAGCAGAATTGAACTAGATATGGCCCGTGTGTGTAGGAAGCACAGTTCTTTTGTTCTGAGCAAGCTCACTGTTTGGACCCCATAGGAAACACAGTAGAGTAGAAGTGTGCCCTATTCTCAAAAGCAGAGCTTGTTTCTTGTAAGGCGAGCTAGCGTTTGTTTCCCAGTCCTAAGTGGATTGAATCAAATGCAGTTTCTGGTCCTAAGAGCAAGAGGTGTTTTCTGGTAAGAAGAGTCACTATTGTGCTCCAATTGCTGAACACAGTGCAAATAGCACTCGCGTCTGTTTCCAGTAAGTACAGTGTATTGGAGTGAAGAAGAGCTACTGTTCTCATCAGTTTCCTAAGCAGAGTTGAACTAGATATGGCCCGTGTGTGTAGGAAGCACAGTTCTTTTGTTCTGAGCAAGCTCACTGTTCAGACCCCATAGGAAACCCAGTAGAGTAGAAGAGTGCTCTTTTTTCAAAAGCAGTGTGTGTTTCTTGTAAGGCGAGCTAGCGTTTGTTTCCCAGTCGTAAATGAGTTTGAATCACATGCAGTTTCCGGTCCTACGAGTAGAGTTATTTTTTGGTAAGAAGAGTCACTATTGGGCTCCCATTGCCATGCACAGTACAAAAAACACTTGCGTCTGTTCCAATCAAGTACAGTGTATTGGACTGAAGAGGAGTTACTATTCTTGTCAGTTTCCTAAGCAGAGTTGAACTAGATATGGCCCGTGTGTATAGGAAGCACAGTTCTTTTGTTCTGAGCAAGCTCACTGTTCGGACCCCATAGGAAACACAGTAGAGCAGAAGAGTGTTCTTTTCTCAAATGCAGAGTGTGTTTCTTGTAAGGCGAGCTATCGTTTTTTTCCCAGTCCTAAATGGAGTTGAATCACATGCAGTTTTTGGTCCTACGCGCAAGAGTTGTTTTCTGGTAAGGAAAGTCACTATTGCGCTCCCATTGCCAAACACAGTGCAAATAGCACTCGCATCTGTTCCCAGCAAGTACAGTGTATTGGACTGAAGAGGAGCTACAGTTCTTGTCAGTTTCCTAAGCAGAATTGAACTGGATATGGCCATTTGTGTAGGAAGCACAGTTCTTTTGTTCTGAGCAAGCTCACTGTACTGGCCCTATAGGAATCAGAGTAGAGTAGAAGAGTTCTCTTTTCTCAAAAGCAGAGTGTGTTTCTTGTAAGGCGAGCTAGCGTTTGATTCCCAGTCCTAAATGGAGTTGAACCACATGCAGTTTTTCGTCCTACGAGCAATAGTTGTTTTCTCGTAAGGATAGTCACTATTGCGCTCCCATTGATATACACAGTGCAAATAGCACTGGTGTCTGTTCCCAGCAAGTACAGTGTATTGGACTGAAGAGAAGCTACTGTTCTTGTCAGTTTCCTAAGCAGAGTTGAACTAGACATGGCCCGGTGTAGGAAGCACAGTTCTTTTGTTCTGAGCAAGTTCTCTGTTTGGACCCCATAGGAAACACAGTAGAGTCGAAGAGTGCTCTTTTCTCAAAAGCAGAGTGTGTTTCTTGTAAGGCGAGGTAGCGTTTGTTTCCCAGTCCTAAATGGATTTGAATCCCTTGCAGTTTCTGGTCCTAAGAGCACGAGTAGTTTTCTGGTAAAAAGAGTCACTATTGTGTTCCCATTGCCATACACAGTGCAAATAGCACTCGCGTCTGTTCCCAGTAAGTACAGTGTATTGGACTGAAGAGGAGCTACTGTTCTTGTCAGTTTCCTAAGCAGAGTTGAACTAGATATGGCCCGTGTGTGTAGGAAGCACAGTTCTTTTGTTCTGAGCAAGCTCACTGTTCTCGCCCTATAAGACACACTGTAGAGTAGTAGAGTGCTCTATTCTCAAAAGCAGAGTGTGTTTCTTTTAAGGCGAGCTAGCGTTTGTTTCCCAGTCCTAAATTGAGTTGAATCACATGCAGTTTCTGGTCCTAGGAGCAAGAGTTTTTTCTGGTTAGAAGAGTCACTATTGCGCTCCCTTTGTCATACACAGGGCAAATAGCACTGGTTTCTCTTCCCAGCATGTACAGTGTATTGGACTGAAGAGGATCTACTGTTCTTGTCAGGTTCCTAAGAGAGTTGAACTAGATACGGCCAGTGTGTTTAGGAAGCACGGTTCTTTTGTTCTGAGCAAGCTCACTGTTTGGACCTTATAGGAAACACAGTAGAGTAGATGTGTGCCCTATTCTCAAAAGCAGACTGTGTTTCTTGTAAGGCGAGCTAGCGTTTGTTTCCCAATCCTAAATGGAGTTGAATCACATGCAGTTTCTAGTCCTACGACCAAGAGTTGTTTTCTGATAAGAAGAGTCACTATTGCGCTCACATTGCCATTCACAGTACAAATAGCACTCGTGTCTGTTTCCAGCAAGTACAGTGTATTGGTCTGAAGAGGAGCTACTGTTCTTGTCAGGTTCCTAAGCAGAGTTGAACTAGATATGGACCATGTGTGTAGGAAGCACAAATCTTTTGTTCTGAGCAAGCTCACTGTTTGGACCCCATAGGAAACACAGTAGAGAAGATGTATGCCCTATTCTCAAAAGCAGAGCGTGTTTCTTGTAAGGCAAGCTACTGTTTGTTTCCCAGTCCTAAATAGAGTTGAATCACATGCAGTTTCTGGTCCTAAGAGCAAGAGTTGTTTTCTGGTAAGAAGAGTCACCATTGCGCTCCCATTGTCATATACAGGGCAAATAGCACTGGCGTTTGTTCCCAGCATGTACAGAGTATTGGAATGAAGAGGATCTACTGTTCTTGTCAGTTTCCTAAGCAGAATTGAACTAGATTTGACCGTGTGTGTAGGAAGCACAGTATTTTGTTCTGAGCAAGCTCACTGTTTTGGCCCTATAAGAAACACAGTAGAGTAGAAGAGTGCTCTTTTCTCAAAAGTAGAGTGTGTTTCTTGTAAGGCGAGCTAGCGTTTGTTTCCCAGTCCTAAGTGGAGTTGAATCACATGGAGTTTCTGGTCCTCCGAGCAAGAGTTGTTTTGTGGTGAGAAGAGACACTATTGCATTCCCATTGTCATACACAGTGCAAATCGCACTGGCGTCTTTTCCCAGCAAGTACAGTGTATTGGACTGAAGAGGATCTACTGTTCTTGTCAGTTTCCTAAGCAGAATTGAACTAGATATGGCACGTGTGTGTAGGAAGCACAGTTCTTTTGTTCTGAGCAAGCTCACTGTTCTGGCACTCTAGAAAACACAGTAGAGTAAAATAGTGCTCTTTCCTCAAAAGCAGATTGTGTTTGTTGTAAGGCAAGCTAGCGTTTGTTTCCCAGTCCTAAATGGAGTTAAATCACATGCAGTTTTTGGTCTTACAGGCAAGAGTTGCTTTGAGGTAAGGAAAGTCACTATTGCGCTCCCATTGCCATACACAGTGCAAGTAGCACTCGCATCTGTTCCCATCAAGTACAGTGTATTGGACTGAAGAAGAGCTACTTCTCTTGTCAGTTTCCTAAGCAGAGTTGAACTAGATATGGCCCGGATGTAGGAAGCACAGTTCTTTTGTTCTGAGCAAGCTCACTGTTCGGACCCCATAGGAAACACAGTAGAGTAGAAGAGTGCTCTTTTCTCAAAAGCAGAGTGTGTTTCTTGTAAGGCGAGCTAGCGTTTGTTTCCCAGTCCTAAATGGAGTTGAATTCCATGCAGTTTCTGGTCCTACGAGCAAGAGTTGTTTTCTGGTAAGAAGAGTCACTATTGTGTTCCCATTGCTGTACTCAGTGCAAATAGCACTCGCGTCTGTTCCCAGCAAATACAGTGTATTGGACTGAAGAGGACCTCCTGTTCATGTCAGTTTCCTAAGCAGAGTTGAACTAGATATGGCCCGTGTGTGTAGGAAGCACAGTTCTTTTGTTCTGAGCAAGCTCACTGTTCTGGCACTATAGGAAACACAGTAGAGTAGAAGAGTGCTCTTTTCTCAAAAGCAGAGTGTGTTTCTCGTAAGGTGAGCTAGCGTTTGTTTCTCAGTCCTAAATGGAGTTGAATCCCATGCAGTTTCTGGTCCTACGATCAAGAGTTGTTTTCTGGTAAGAAGAGTCTCTATTGCGATCCCATTGTCATACACCGGGCAAATAGCACTGGCGTCTGTTCCCAGCATGTACAGTGTATTCGACTGAAGAGGATCTACTGTTCTTGTCAGGTTCCTAGGTAGAGTTGAACTAGATATGGCCCGTGTGTGTAGGAAGCACAGTTCGTTTGTTCTGAGCAAGCTCACTCTTCTGGACCTATAGGAAACACAGTAGAGTAGAAGAGTGCTCTTTTCTCAAAAGCAGAGTGTGTTTCTTGTAAGGTGAGCTAGCGTTTGTTTCCCAGTCCTAAATGGAGTTGAATCACATGCAGTTTTTGGTCATACGAGCAAGAGTTGTTTTCTGGTAAGGAAAGTCACTATTGAGCTCCCTTTGCCATACACAGTGCAAATAGCACTGGCGTCTGTTCCCAGCAAGTACAGTGTATAGGACTGAAGAGGAGCTACTGTTCTTGTCAGTTTCCTAAGCAGAGTTGAAGTAGATATGGACCGTGTGTATAGGAAGCACAGTTCTTTTGTTCTGAGCAAGCTCATTGTTCTGGCCCTATAGGAAACACAGTAGAGTAGATGAGTGCTGTTTTCTCAAAAGCAGAGTGTGTTTCTTGTAAGGCAAGCTTGCGTTTGTTTCCCAGTCCTAAATGGAGTTGAATCAAATGCAGTTTTTGGTCTTACGAGCAAGAGTTGTTTTCTGGTAAGAAGAGTCACTATTGTGCTCCCATTGCCATACACAGTACAAATAGCACTCGCGTCTGTTCCCAGCAAGTACAGTGTATTGGACTGAAGAGGAGCTACTGTTCTTGTCAGTTTCCTAAGCAGAGTTGAACTAGATATGGCACTTGTGTGTAGGAAGCACAGTTCTTTTGTTCTGAGCAAGCGCACTCTTCGAACCCCATAGGAAACACAGTAGAGTAGAAGAGAGCTCTTTTCTCAAAAGCAGAGTGTGTTTCTTGTAAGGCGAGCTAGCGTTTGTTTTCCAGTCCTAAATGGAGTTTAATCACATGCAGTTTTAGGTCCTACGAGCAAGAGTTGTTTTCTGGTAAGGAAAGTCACTATTGCGCTCCCATTGCCATACACAGTACAAACAGCCCTTGCATCTGTTCCCAGCAAGTACAGTGTATTGGACTGAAGAGGAGCTACTGTTCTTGTCAGTTTCCTATGCAGAATTGAACTAGATATGGCCCGTGTGTGTAGGAAGCACAGTTCTTTCGTTCTCAGCAAGCTCACTGTTCGGACGCCATAGAAAACACAGTAGAGTACAAGAGTGCTCTTTTCTCAAAAGCAGAGTGTGTTTCTTGTAGGGCGAGCTAGCGTTTGTTTCCCAGTGCTAAATGGAATTGAATCACATGTAGTTTCATGTCCTACGAGCAAGAGATTTTTCTGGTAATAAGAGTAACTTTTGTGCTCCCATTGTCATACACAGGGCAAATAGCACTGGCGTCTGTTCCGAGCATGTACAGTGTATTGGACTGAAGAGGATCTACTGTTCTTGTCAGGATCCTAAGCAGTGTTGAATTAGATATGACCCGTGTGTGTAGGAAGCACAGTTCTTTTTTTCTGAGCAGGCTCACTGTTTGGACCCCATAGGAAACACAGTAGAGTAGATGTGTGCCCTATTCTCAAAAGCAGAGCATGTTTCTTGTAAGGCGAGCTAGCGTTTGTTTCCCAGTCCTAAATGGAGTTGAATCACATGTAGTTTCTGGTCCTACGAGCAAGAGTTTTTTCTGGTAATAAGAGTCACTGTTGCGCTCCCATTGTCATACACAGGGCAAATAGCACTGGCGTCTGTTCCCAGCATGTACAGTGTATTGGACTGAAGAGGATCTACTGTTCTTGTATGGATCCTAAGCAGAGTTGAACTAGATATGGCCCATGTGTGTAGGAAGCACAGTTCTTTTGTAGTCAGCAAGCTCACTGTTCTGGCCATATAGGAAACACAGTAGAGTAGAAAAATGCTCTTTCCACAAAAGCAGAGTGTGTTTCTTGTAAGTCGAGCGAGCGTTTCTTTCCCAGTCCTAAATGTAGTTGAATCACATGCAGTTTCTGGTCCTACGAGCAAGAATTGTTTTGTGGTAAGAAGAGTCACTATTGCGCTCCCATTGTCATACACAATGCAAATAGCACTGGCGTCTGTTCCCAGCAAGTACAGTGTATTGGACTGAAGAGGATCTACTGTTCTTGTCAGTTTCCTAAGCAAAATTGAAGTAGATATGGCCATGTGTAGGAAGCACAGTTCTTTGTTCTGAGCATGCTCACTGTTCTGGCGCTATAGGAAACACAGTAGAGTAGAAGAGTGCTGTTTTCTCAAAAGCCGAGTGTGTTTCTTGTAAGTCGAGCTAGTGTTTGTTTCCCAGTCCTAAATGGAGTTGAATCACATGCAGTTTCTGGTCCTATGAGCATGACTTGTTTTGTGGTATGAAGAGTCACAATTGTGCTCCCATTGTCATACACAGTGCAAATAGCACTCACGTCTGTTCCCAGCAAGTACAGTGTATTGGACTGAAGAGGATCTACTGTTCTTGTCAGTTTCCTAAGCAGAATTGAACTAGATATGGCCTGTGTGTGTAGGAAGCACAGTTCTTTTGTTCTGAGCAAGCTCACTGTTCTGGCGCTAAATGAAACACAGTAGAGTAGAAGAGTGCTCCTTCCTCAAAAGCAGAGTGTGTTACTTGTAAGGCGAGCTAGCGTTTGTTTCCCAGTCCTTAATGGAGTTGAATCACATGCAGTTTTTGGTCCTATGAGCAAGAGTTGCTTCCTGGTAAGAAAGTCACTATTGGGCTCCCATTGCCATACACACTGCAAATAGCACTCGCATCTGTTGCCAGCAAGTACAGTGTATTGGACTGAAGAGGAGCTACTTCTCTTGTCAGTTTCCTAAGCAGAGTTGAACTAGATATGGCCCGGGTGTAGGAAGCACAGTTCTTCTGTTCCGAGAAAGTTCTCTGTTTGGACCCCATAGGAAACAAAATAGAGTAGAAGAGGGCTATTTCCTCAAAAGCACATGTGTGTTTCTCGTAAGGCGAGCTAGCATTTTTTTCCCAGTCCTAAATGGAGTTGAATCACATGCAGTTTCATGTCCTACGAGCAAGAGTTGTTTTCTGGTAAGGAAAGTCACTATTGCGCTCACATTAGCATACAGAGTGCTAATAGTACTTGCGTCTGTTCCCAGCAAGTACAGTGTATTGGACTGAAGAGGAGCTACTGTTCTTGTCAGTTTCCTAAGCAGAGTTGAACCAGATATGGCCCATGTGTGTAGGAAGCACAGGTTTTTTGTTCTGAGTAAGCTCGCTGTTCGGACCCCGTAGGAAACACAATTAAGTAGAAGAGTGCACTTTTCTCAAAAGCAGAGTGTGTTTCTTGTAAGGCGAGCTAGCGTTTGTTTCCCAGTCCTAAATGGAGTTGAATCACATGCAGTTTCTTGTCCTACGAGCAAGAGTTGTTTTCTGGTAAGAAGAGTCACTATTGCTCTCCCATTTCCATACACAGTGCAAATAGCACTCGCATCTGTTCCCAGGAAGTACAGTGTATTGGACTGAAGCGGAGCTACTGTTCTTGTCAGTTTGCTAAGCAGAGTTGAACTAGATATGTCCCGTGTGTGTAGGAAGCACAGTTCTTTTGTTCTGAGCAAGCTCACTGTTCGGACCCCATTGGAAACACAGTAGAGCAGAAGAGTGCTCTTTTTTCAAAAGCAGAGTGTGTTTCTTGTAAGGCAAGCTAGCGTTTGTTTCCCAGTACTAAATGGAGTTGAATCACATCCTGTTTTTGTTCCTACGAGCAAGAGTTGTTTTCTGGTAAGGAAAGTCACTATTTCGCTCCCATTGTCAGACACAGGGCAAATAGCACTGGCATCTGTTCCTAGCATGTACAGTGTTGGACTGAAGAGGATCTACTGTTCTTGTCAGTTTCCTAAGCAGAATTGAACTAGATATGGCCATATTTGTAGGAAGCACAGTTCTTTTGTTCTGAGCAAACTCACTGTTCTGGCCCTATAGGAAACACAGTAGAGTAGAAGAGTGCTCTTTTCTCAAAAGCAGAGTGTGTTTCTTGTAGGGCGAGCTAGCGTTTGTTTCCCAGTCCTAAATGGAGTTGAATCACATGCAGTTTTTGGTCCTATGAGCAAGAGTTGTTTTCTGGTAAGGAAAGTCACTATTGCACTCCCATTTCCATACACAGTGCAAATAGCAATCGCATCTGTTCCCAGGAAGTACAGTGTAATGGACTGAAGCGGAGCTACTGTTCTTGTCAGTTTCCTAAGCAGAGTTGAACTAGATATGGCCCCTGTGTGTAGGGAGCACAGTTCTTTTGTTCTGAGCAAGCTCCCTTTTTGGACCATATAGAAACACAGTAGAGTAGAAGAGTGCTCTTTTCTCAAAAGCAGAGTGTGTTTCTTGTAAGGCGAGCTAGCTTTTGTTTCCCAGTCCTAAATGGAGTTGAATCACATGCAGTTTTTGTTCCTACCAGCAAGAGTTGTTTGCTAGTAAGGAAAGTCACTATTGTGCTCCCTTTGCCATACACAGTGCAAATAGCACTCGCGTCTGTTTCCAGCAGGTACAGTGTATTTGGCTGAAGAGGAGCTACTGTTCTTGTCAGTTTCCTAAGCAGAGATGAACTAGATATGACCCGTGTGTGTAGGAAGCACAGTTCTTTTGTTCTGAGCAAGCTCACTGTTCTGGCCCTATAGAAACACAGTAGAGTAGAAGAGTGCTCTTTTATCAAAAGCAGTGTGTGTTTCTTGTAAGGCGAGCTAGCGTTTGTTTGCCAGTCCTAAATGGAGTTGAATCACATGAAGTTTCTGGTCCTAGGAGCAAGAGTTGTTTTCTGGTAAGAAGAGTCACTATTGCGCTCCCATTGCCATACACAGTGCAAATAGCACTGGCGTCTGTTCCCAGCAAGTACAGTATATTGGACTAAACAGGATCTACTGTTCTTGTCAGTTTTCTAAGCAGAGTTGAACTGGATATGGTCCCTGTGTGTAGGAAGCACAGTTCTTTTGTTCTGAGCAAGCTGACGGTTCTGGCCCTAAAGGAAACACAGTAGAGTAAAAGAGTGCTTTTTTCTCAAAAGCAGAGTGTGTTTCTTGTAAGGTGAGCTAGCGTTTGTTTCCCAGTCCTAAATGGAGTTGAGTTATATGCAGTTTCTGGTCCTATGAGCAAGAGTTGTTTTCTGGTAAGAAGAGTCAATATTGTGCTCCCATGTCATACACAGGGCAAATAGCATTGGCGTCGGTTCCCAGCATGTACTGTGTATTGGACTGAAGAGAATCTACTGTTCTTGTCAGGTTCCTAAGCAGAATTGAACAAGATATGGCCGTGTGTGTAGGAAGCACAGTTCTTTTGTTTTGAGCAAGCTCACTGTTCAGACCCCATAGGAAACAAAATAGAGTAGAAGAGTGCTATTTTCTCAAAAGCACATGTGTGTTTCTCATGAGGCGAGCTAGCATTTGTTTCCCAGTCCTAAATGGAGTTGAATCACATGCAGATTCAGGTCCTACGAGCAAGAGTTGTTTTCTGGTAGGGAAAGTCACTATTGTGCTCCCATTACCATACAGAGTGCTAATAGTACTTGCGTCTGTTCCCAGCAAGTACAGTGTATTGGACTGAAGAGGAGCTACTGTTCTTGTCAGTTTCCTAAGCAGAGTTGAACTAGATATGGCCCATGTGTGTAGGAAGCACAGTTCTTTTGTTCTGAGCAAGCTCACTGTTACGACCCCATAGGAAACACGGTAGAGTAAAAGAGTGCTCTTTTCTCAAAAGCAGAGTGTGTTTCTTGTAAGGCGAGCTAGCATTTGTTTCCCAGTCCTAAATGGAGTTGAGTCACATGCAGTTTCAGGTCCTACGAGCAAGAGTTGTTTTCTGGTAAGAAGAGTCACTATTGCGCTCCCATTGTCATACACAGGGCAAATAGTCCTGGTGTCTGTTCCCAGCATGTGCAGTGTATTTGCCTGAAGAGGGTATACTGTTCTTGGCAGTTTCCTAAGCTGAATTGAACTAGATATGGCCGTGTGTGTAGGAAGCACACTTCTTTTGTTCTGTGCAAGCTTACTGTTCTGGCCCTATAGGAAACACAGTAGAGTAGAAGAGTGCTCTTTTCTCAAAAGCAGAGTTTGTTTCTTGTAAGGCGAGCTAGCATTTATTTCCCAGTTCTAAATGGAGTTGAATGACATGCATTTTTTGGTCCTATGAGCAAGAGTTGTTTTCTGGTAAGGAATGTCACTATTGTGCTCTCATTGCCATACACAGTGCAAATTGCACTCGCGTCTGTTCCCAGCATGTACAGTGTATTGGACTGAAGAAGAGCTACTTTTCTTCTCAGTTTCCTAAGCAGAGTTGAACTAGATATGGCCCGTGTGTGTAGGAAGTACAGTTCTTTTGTTCTGAGCAAGCTCACTGTTCTGGCCCTATAGGAAACACAGTAGAGTAGAAGAGTGCTCTTTTCTCAAAAGCAGAGTGTGTTTCTTCTAAGGCTAGCTAGCGTTTGTTTCCCAGTCCTAAATGGAGTTGAATCACATGCAGTTTCTGGTCCTAGGAGCAAGAGTTGTTTTCTGGTAAGAATAGTCACTATTGGGCTCCGATTGTCAGACACAGGGCAAATAGCACTGGTGTCTGTTCCCAGCATGTGCAGTGTATTTGACTGAAGAGGTATACTGTTCTCGTCAGTTTCCCAAGCAGAATTGAACAAGATATGGCCCGTGTGTGTAGGAAGCACAGTCCTTTTGCTCTGAGCAAGCTCACTGTTCTGGCCATAGAGGAAACACAGTAGAGTAGAAGAGTGCTATTTTCTCAAAAGCAGAGTGTGTTTCTTGTGAGCAGAGCTAGCGTTTGTTTCCTAGTCCTAAATGGAGTTGAGTCACATGAAGTTTGTGGTCTTAAGAGCAAGTGTGGTTTTCTGGTAAGAAGAGTCACTATTGTGCTCCCATTGCCATACACAGTACAAATAGCACTCGCGTCTGTTCCCAGCAAGTACAGTGTATTGGACTGAAGAGGAGCTACTGTTCTTGTCAGTTTCCTAAGCAAAGTTGAATTAGATATGGCCCATGTGTGTAGGAAGCATAGTTCTTTTTTTCTGAGAAAGCACACTGTGCGGACATCATAGGAAACACAGTAGAGTAGATGAGTGCTCTTTTCTCAAAATTTGATTGTGTTTCTTGAAAGGCAAGCTAGTGTTTTTTTCCCAGTCAGAAATTGAGTTGAATCCCATGCAGTTTCTGGTCCTACTAGCAAGAGTTCTTTTCTGGTAAGAAGAGTCACTATTGCGCTCCCATTGCCATAAACAGTGCAAATAGCACTGGCGTCTGTTTCCAGCAAGTACAGCGTATTGGACTGAAGAGCAGCTACTGTTCTTGTCAGTTTCCTAAGCAGAGTTGAACTAGATATGACCCGTGTGTTTAGGAAGCACAGTTCTTTTTTTCTGAGAAAGCACACTGTGCGGACATCATAGGAAACACAGTAGAGTAGATGAGTGCTCTTTTCTCAAAATTTGATTGTGTTTCTTGAAAGGCGAGCTAGTGTTTGTTTCCCAGTCAGAAATGGAATTGAATCCCGTGCAGTTTCTGGTCCTACGAGCAAGAGTTTTTTTCTGGTAAGAAGAGTCACTATTGTGCTCCCATTGTCATATACAGGGCAAATAGCACTGGCGTCTGTTCCCAGCATGTACAGTGTATTGGACTGAAAAGGTTCTACTGTTCTTGTCAGTTTCCTAAAAAGAATTGAAATAGATATGGCTCGTGTGTGTAGGAAGCACAGTTCTTTTGTTCTGAGCAAACTCACTGTTCTGGCCCTATAGGAAACACAGCAGAGTAGAAGAGTGCTCTTTTCTCAAAAGCTGAGTGTGTTTCATGTAAGATGAGCTAGCGTATGTTTCCCAGTCCTAAATGGAGTTGAGTCACATGCAGTTTTTGGTCCTACGAGAAAGAGTAGTTTTCTGGTAAGAATAGTCACTGTTGGACTCCCATTGCCATAAACACTACAAATAGCACTCACCTCTGTTCCCAGCGGGTACAGCGTATTGGACTGAAAAGGATCTTTTGTTCTTGTCAGTTTCCTAAGCAGAATTTAACTAGATATGGCTGTGTATGTAGGAAGCCAGTTCTTTTGTTCTGAGCAAACTCCTGTTCTGGCCCTATAGGAAACACAGTAGAGTAGAAGAGTGCTCTTTTCTCAAAAGCAGAGTGTGTTTCTTGTAAGGCGAGCTAGCGTTTGTTTCCCAGTCCGAAATGGAGTTGAATCACATGCAGCTTTTGGTGCTACCAGCAAGAGTTGTTTTCTGGTAAGGAAATTCACTATTGCCCTCCCTTTGCCATACACAGTGCAAAGAGCACTCGCGTCTGTTTCCAGCAAGTACAGTGTATTGGACTGAAGAGGAGCTACTGTTCTTGTCAGTTTCCTAAGCAGAGTTGAACTAGATATGGCCCGTGTGTGTAGGAAGCACAGTTCTTTTGTTCTGAGCAAGCTCACTGCTCGGACACCATAGGAAACACAGTAGAGTAAAAGAGTGCTCTTTTCTCAAAATCAGAGAGTGTTTCTTGTAAGGCGAGCTAGCGTTTGTTTCGCAGTCGTAAATGGAGTTGAATCACATGCAGTTTCTGGTCCTACGAGCAAGATTTGTTTTCTGGTAATAAGAGTCACTATTGTGCTCCCATTGTCATACACAGGGCAAATAGCACTCTCATTGGTTCCCAGCAAGTACAGTGTATTGGACTGAAGAGGATCTTCTGTTCTTGTCAGGTTCCTACGCAGAATTGAACTAGATATGGCCATGTGTGTAGAAAAAACAGTTCTTTGTTCTGAGCAAGCTCACTGTTTGGACCCCATAGGAAACACAATAGAGTAGAAGAGTGCTCTTTTCTCAAAAGCAGAGTGTGTTTATTGAAAGGCGAGCTAGTGTTTGTTTTCCCAGTCAGAAATGGAATTGAATCCCGTGCAGTTTCTGATCCTACGAGCAAGAGTTTTTTTCTTTAAGAATAGTCACTATTGCGCTACCATTGCCATACTCAGTGCAAATAGCTCTCGCCTCTGTATCCTGCATGTACAGAGTATTGGACTGAAGAGGAGCTACTCTTCTTGTCAGTTTCCTAAGCAGAGTTGAACTAGATATGGCCCGTGTGTGTAGGAAGCACAGTTCTTTTCTTCTGAGCAAGCTCACTGTTCAGACACCATAGGAAACACAGTAGAGTAGAAGAGTGCTCTTTTCTCAAAAGCAGAGTGTGTTTCTTGTAAGGCGAGCTAGCGTTTTTTTCGCAGTCCTATATTGAGTTGAATCACATGCAGTTTCTGGTACTAAGAGCAAGAGTTGTTTTCTGGTAAGAAGAATCACTATTGCGCTCCCATTGTCATACACAGGGCAAATAGCACTGGCGTCTGTTCCTAGCAAGTACAGTGTATTGGACTGAAGAGGAGCTACTGTTCTTGTCAGTTTCCTAAGCAGAGTTGTACCAGATATGGCCCGTGTGTGTAGGAAGCACAGTTCTTTTGTTCTGAGCAAGCTCACTGGTTGGACGCCATAGGAAACACCGTAGAGTAGAAGAGTGCCATTTTATCAAAAGCAGAGTGTGTTTCTTGAAAGGCGAGCTAGAGTTTGTTTCCCAGTCAGAAATGGAGTTGAATCCCATGCAGTTTCTGGTCCTACAAGCAAGAGCTTTTTATGGTAAGAAGAGTCACTATTGCGCTTACATTGCCATACACACTGCAAATAGCACTGGTGTCTGTTCCCACCAAGTACAGCATATTGGACTGAAGAGGTTCTACTGTTCTTGTCAGTTTCCTAAGGAGAATTGAACAAGATATGGCCCGTGTGTGTAGGAAGCACAGTTCTTTGTTCTGAGCAAGCTCACTGTTCTGGCCCTATAGGAAACACAGTTGAGTAGAAGTGTGCTCTTTTCTAAAAAGCACAGTGTGTTTCTTGTAAGGCGAGCTAGCGTTTGTTTCCCAGTCCTAAATGGAGTTGAGTCACATGCAGTTTTTGGTCCTACGACAAGAGTAGTTTTCTATTAAGAAGAGTCACTATTGGGTTCCCATTGCCATACACAGTACAAACAGTACTCGCGTCTGTTGCCAGCATGTACAGTGTATTGGACTGAAAAGGATCTATTGTTCTTGTCAGTTTCCTAAGCACAATTGAACTAGATATGGCCGTGTATGCAGGAAGCACAGTTCTTTTGTTCTGAGCAAGCTCTCTGTTCTGGCCCTATAGGAAACACAGTAGAGTAGAAGAGTGCTCTTTTCTCAAAAGCAGAGTGTGTTTCTTGTAAGGCGAGCTAGCGTTTGTTTCCCAGTCCTAAATGGAGTTGAATTACATGCAGTTTTTGGTCCTACCATCAAGAGTTGTTTTCTGGTAATGAAAGTCACTATTGTGCTCCCTTTGCCATACACAGTGCAAATAGCACTCGCGTCTGTTTCCAGCAAGTACAGTGTATTGGACTGAAGAGGAGCTACTGTTCTTTTGAGTTTCTTAAGCAGAGTTGAACTAGATATGGCCCGTGCGTGTAGGAACCACAGTTCGTTTGTTCTGAGCAAGCTCACTGTTCGGACCCCATAGGAAACACAGTAGAGTAGAAGAGTGCTCTTTTCTCAAAAGCAGAGTGTGTTTCTTTTAAGGCGAGCTAGCGTTTGTTTCCCAGTCCTAAATGGAGTTGAATCACATGCAGTTTCTGGTCCTACGAGCAAGAGTTGTTTTTTGGTAAGGAAAGTCATTATTGTGCTCCCATTGCCATACATAGTGTAAATAGCACTCGCATCTGTTCCCAGCAAGTACAGTGTATTGGACTGAAGAGGAGCTACTGTTCTTGTCAGTTTCCTAAGCAGAGTTGAACTAGATATGGCCCCTGTGTGTAGGAAGCACAGTTCTTTTGTTCTGAGCAAGCTCACTGTTCGGACACCATAGGAAACACAGTAGAGTAGAAGAGTGCTCTTTTCTCAAAAGCAGAGTGTGTTTCTTGTAAGCCGAGCTAGCGTTTGTTTCCCAGTCCTAAATGGAGTTGAATCACATGCAGTTTCTGGTCCTAGGAGCAAGAGTTTTTTCTGGTAAGAAGAGTCACTATTGCGTTCCCATTGTCATACACAGTGCAAATAGCACTGGCATCTGTACCCAGCATGTACAGTGTATTGGACTGAAGAGGAGCTTCTGTTCTTCTCAGTTTCGTAAGCAGAATTGAACTAGATATGGCCAGTGTGTGTAGGAAGCACAGTTCTTTTGTTCTGAGCAAGCTCACTGTTCTGGCCCTATAGGAAACACAGTAGAGTAGAAGAGTGCTCTTTTCTCAAAAGCAGAGTGTGTTTCTTGTAAGGCGTGCTAGCGTTGGTTTCCCAGGACTAAATGGAGTTGAATCACACGCAGTTTCTGGTCCTACGAGCAAGAGTTGTTTTCTGGTAAGAAGAGTCACTATTGCGCTCATATTGCCATACACAGTGCAAATAGCACTCGCGTCTGCTCCCAGCAAGTACAGTGTATTGGATTGAAGAGGAGCTACTGTTCTTGTCAGTTTCCTAAGCAGACTTGAACTAGATATGGCCCGTGTGTGTAGGAAGCACAGTTCATTTGTTCTGAGCAAGCTCACTGTTCGGACCCCATAGGAAACACAGTAGAGTAGAAGAGTACTCTTTTCTCAAAAGCAGAGTGTGTTTCTTGTATGGCGAGCTAGCTTTTGTTTCCCAGTCGTAAATGAAGTTGAATCACAAGCAGATTCTGGTCCTACTAGTAGAGTTGTTTTTTGGTAAGAAGAGTCACTATTGCGCTCCCTTTGCCATACACAGTGCAAATAGCACTCGCGTCTGTTCCCAGCAAGTACAGTGTATTGGACTTGTCATTTTCCTAAGGGGAGTTGAACTAGATATGGCCCGTGTGTGTAGGAAGCACAGTTCGTTTGTTCTGAGCAAGCTCACTCTTCTGGACCTATAGGAAACACAGTAGAGTAGAAGAGTGCTCTTTTCTCAAAAGCAGAGTGTGTTTCTTGTAAGGTGAGCTAGCGTTTGTTTCCCAGTCCTAAATGGAGTTGAATCACATGCAGTTTTTGGTCATATGAGCAAGAGTTGTTTTCTGGTAAGGAAAGTCACTATTGAGCTCCCTTTGCCATACACAGTGCAAATAGCACTGGCGTCTGTTCCCAGCAAGTACAGTGTATAGGACTGAAGAGGAGCTACTGTTCTTGTCAGTTTCCTAAGCAGAGTTGAAGTAGATATGGACCGTGTGTATAGGAAGCACAGTTCTTTTGTTCTGAGCAAGCTCATTGTTCTGGCCCTATAGGAAACACAGTAGAGTAGATGAGTGCTGTTTTCTCAAAAGCAGAGTGTGTTTCTTGTAAGGCAAGCTTGCGTTTGTTTCCCAGTCCTAAATGGAGTTGAATCAAATGCAGTTTTTGGTCTTACGAGCAAGAGTTGTTTTCTGGTAAGAAGAGTCACTATTGTGCTCCCATTGCCATACACAGTACAAATAGCACTCGCGTCTGTTCCCAGCAAGTACAGTGTATTGGACTGAAGAGGAGCTACTGTTCTTGTCAGTTTCCTAAGCAGAGTTGAACTAGATATGGCACTTGTGTGTAGGAAGCACAGTTCTTTTGTTCTGAGCAAGCGCACTCTTCGAACCCCATAGGAAACACAGTAGAGTAGAAGAGAGCTCTTTTCTCAAAAGCAGAGTGTGTTTCTTGTAAGGCGAGCTAGCGTTTGTTTTCCAGTCCTAAATGGAGTTTAATCACATGCAGTTTTAGGTCCTACGAGCAAGAGTTGTTTTCTGGTAAGGAAAGTCACTATTGCGCTCCCATTGCCATACACAGTACAAACAGCCCTTGCATCTGTTCCCAGCAAGTACAGTGTATTGGACTGAAGAGGAGCTACTGTTCTTGTCAGTTTCCTATGCAGAATTGAACTAGATATGGCCCGTGTGTGTAGGAAGCACAGTTCTTTCGTTCTCAGCAAGCTCACTGTTCGGACGCCATAGAAAACACAGTAGAGTACAAGAGTGCTCTTTTCTCAAAAGCAGAGTGTGTTTCTTGTAGGGCGAGCTAGCGTTTGTTTCCCAGTGCTAAATGGAATTGAATCACATGTAGTTTCATGTCCTACGAGCAAGAGATTTTTCTGGTAATAAGAGTAACTATTGTGCTCCCATTGTCATACACAGGGCAAATAGCACTGGCGTCTGTTCCGAGCATGTACAGTGTATTGGACTGAAGAGGATCTACTGTTCTTGTCAGGATCCTAAGCAGTGTTGAACTAGATATGACCCGTGTGTGTAGGAAGCACAGTTCTTTTTTTCTGAGCAGGCTCACTGTTTGGACCCATAGGAAACACAGTAGAGTAGATGTGTGCCCTATTCTCAAAAGCAGAGCATGTTTCTTGTAAGGCGAGCTAGCGTTTGTTTCCCAGTCCTAAATGGAGTTGAATCACATGTAGTTTCTGGTCCTACGAGCAAGAGTTTTTTCTGGTAATAAGAGTCACTGTTGCGCTCCCATTGTCATACACAGGGCAAATAGCACTGGCGTCTGTTCCCAGCATGTACAGTGTATTGGACTGAAGAGGATCTACTGTTCTTGTATGGATCCTAAGCAGAGTTGAACTAGATATGGCCCATGTGTGTAGGAAGCACAGTTCTTTTGTAGTCAGCAAGCTCACTGTTCTGGCCATATAGGAAACACAGTAGAGTAGAAAAATGCTCTTTCCACAAAAGCAGAGTGTGTTTCTTGTAAGTCGAGCGAGCGTTTCTTTCCCAGTCCTAAATGTAGTTGAATCACATGCAGTTTCTGGTCCTACGAGCAAGAATTGTTTTGTGGTAAGAAGAGTCACTATTGCGCTCCCATTGTCATACACAATGCAAATAGCACTGGCGTCTGTTCCCAGCAAGTACAGTGTATTGGACTGAAGAGGATCTACTGTTCTTGTCAGTTTCCTAAGCAAAATTGAAGTAGATATGGCCATGTGTAGGAAGCACAGTTCTTTGTTCTGAGCATGCTCACTGTTCTGGCGCTATAGGAAACACAGTAGAGTAGAAGAGTGCTGTTTTCTCAAAAGCCGAGTGTGTTTCTTGTAAGTCGAGCTAGTGTTTGTTTCCCAGTCCTAAATGGAGTTGAATCACATGCAGTTTCTGGTCCTATGAGCATGACTTGTTTTGTGGTATGAAGAGTCACAATTGTGCTCCCATTGTCATACACAGTGCAAATAGCACTCACGTCTGTTCCCAGCAAGTACAGTGTATTGGACTGAAGAGGATCTACTGTTCTTGTCAGTTTCCTAAGCAGAATTGAACTAGATATGGCCTGTGTGTGTAGGAAGCACAGTTCTTTTGTTCTGAGCAAGCTCACTGTTCTGGCGCTAAATGAAACACAGTAGAGTAGAAGAGTGCTCCTTCCTCAAAAGCAGAGTGTGTTACTTGTAAGGCGAGCTAGCGTTTGTTTCCCAGTCCTTAATGGAGTTGAATCACATGCAGTTTTTGGTCCTATGAGCAAGAGTTGCTTCCTGGTAAGAAAGTCACTATTGGGCTCCCATTGCCATACACACTGCAAATAGCACTCGCATCTGTTGCCAGCAAGTACAGTGTATTGGACTGAAGAGGAGCTACTTCTCTTGTCAGTTTCCTAAGCAGAGTTGAACTAGATATGGCCCGGGTGTAGGAAGCACAGTTCTTCTGTTCCGAGAAAGTTCTCTGTTTGGACCCCATAGGAAACAAAATAGAGTAGAAGAGGGCTATTTCCTCAAAAGCACATGTGTGTTTCTCGTAAGGCGAGCTAGCATTTTTTTCCCAGTCCTTAAATGGAGTTGAATCACATGCAGTTTCAGGTCCTACGAGCAAGAGTTGTTTTCTGGTAAGGAAAGTCACTATTGCGCTCACATTACCATACAGAGTGCTAATAGTACTTGCGTCTGTTCCCAGCAAGTACAGTGTATTGGACTGAAGAGGAGCTACTGTTCTTGTCAGTTTCCTAAGCAGAGTTGAACCAGATATGGCCCATGTGTGTAGGAAGCACAGGTTTTTTGTTCTGAGTAAGCTCGCTGTTCGGACCCCGTAGGAAACACAATTAAGTAGAAGAGTGCACTTTTCTCTAAAGCAGAGTGTGTTTCTTGTAAGGCGAGCTAGCGTTTGTTTCCCAGTCCTAAATGGAGTTGAATCACATGCAGTTTCTGGTCCTATGAGCAAGAGTTTTTTTTCTGGTAAGAAGAGTCACTATTGCGCTCCCTTTGTCATACACAGGGCAAATAGCACTGGCGTCTGTTCCCAGCATGTACAGTGTATTGGACTGAAGAGTATCTACTCTTCTTGTCAGCTTCCGAAGAATTGAACTAGATATGGCCCGTGTGTGTAGGAAGCACAGTCCTTTTGTTCTGAACAAGCACACTGTTCTGGCCCTATAGGAAACACAATTGAGTAGAAGAGTGCACTTTTCTCAAAAGCAGAGTGTGTTTCTTATAAGGCGAGCTAGCGTTTGTTTCCCGAGTCCTAAATGGAGTTGAATCACATGCAGTTTTTGGTCCTACCAGCAAGAATTGTTTTCTGGTAAGGAAAGTCACTATTGCGCTTCCTTTGTCAAACACAGTGCAAATAGCACTCGTGTCTGTTTCCAGCAAGTACAGTGTATTGGACTGAAGAGGAGCTACTGTTCTTGTCAGTTTCCTAAGCAGAGTTTAATTAGATATGGCCCGTGTGTAGGAAGCACAGTTCTTTTGTTCTGAGCAATCTCCACTGGTTCGGACCCATAGGAAACACAGTAGAGTAGAAGAGTGCTCTTTTCTCAAAAGCAGAGTGTGTTTCTTGTAAGGCGAGCTAGCGTTTGTTTCCCAGTCCTAATGGAGTTGAATCACATGCAGTTTCTGGTCCTACGAGCAAGAGTTGTTTTCTGGTAAGAAGAGTCACTATTGTGCTCCCATTGTCATACACAGGGCTAATACAACTGGTGTCTGTTCCCAGCATGTGCAGTGTATTTGCCTGAAGAGGGTATACTGTTCTTGTCAGTTTGCTAAGCTGAATTGAACTAGATATGGCCGTGTGTGTAGGAAGCACACTTCTTTTGTTCTGTGCAAGCTTACTGTCCTGGCCCTATAGGAAACACAGTAGAGTAGAAGAGTGCTCTTTTCTCAAATGCAGAGTGTGTTTCTTGTAAGGCGAGCTAGCTTTTGTTTCCCAGTCCTAAATGGAGTTGAATCACATGCAGTTTTTGTTCCTACCAGCAAGAGTTGTTTGCTAGTAAGGAAAGTCACTATTGTGCTCCCTTTGCCATACACAGTGCAAATAGCACTCGCGTCTGTTTCCAGCAGGTACAGTGTATTTGGCTGAAGAGGAGCTACTGTTCTTGTCAGTTTCCTAAGCAGAGATGAACTAGATATGACCCGTGTGTGTAGGAAGCACAGTTCTTTTGTTCTGAGCAAGCTCACTGTTCTGGCCCTATAGGAAACACAGTAGAGTAGAAGAGTGCTCTTTTATCAAAAGCAGTGTGTGTTTCTTGTAAGGCGAGCTAGCGTTTGTTTGCCAGTCCTAAATGGAGTTGAATCACATGCAGTTTCTGGTCCTAGGAGCAAGAGTTGTTTTCTGGTAAGAAGAGTCACTATTGCGCTCCCATTGCCATACACAGTGCAAATAGCACTGGCGTCTGTTCCCAGCAAGTACAGTATATTGGACTAAACAGGATCTACTGTTCTTGTCAGTTTTCTAAGCAGAGTTGAACTGGATATGGTCCCTGTGTGTAGGAAGCACAGTTCTTTTGTTCTGAGCAAGCTGACGGTTCTGGCCCTAAAGGAAACACAGTAGAGTAAAAGAGTGCTTTTTTCTCAAAAGCAGAGTGTGTTTCTTGTAAGGTGAGCTAGCGTTTGTTTCCCAGTCCTAAATGGAGTTGAGTTATATGCAGTTTCTGGTCCTATGAGCAAGAGTTTTTTTCTGGTAAGAAGAGTCAATATTGTGCTCCCATGTCATACACAGGGCAAATAGCATTGGCGTCGGTTCCCAGCATGTACTGTGTATTGGACTGAAGAGAATCTACTGTTCTTGTCAGGTTCCTAAGCAGAATTGAACAAGATATGGCCGTGTGTGTAGGAAGCACAGTTCTTTTGTTTTGAGCAAGCTCACTGTTCGGACCCCATAGGAAACAAAATAGAGTAGAAGAGTGCTATTTTCTCAAAAGCACATGTGTGTTTCTCATGAGGCGAGCTAGCATTTGTTTCCCAGTCCTAAATGGAGTTGAATCACATGCAGATTCAGGTCCTACGAGCAAGAGTTGTTTTCTGGTAAGGAAAGTCACTATTGTGCTCCCATTACCATACAGAGTGCTAATAGTACTTGCGTCTGTTCCCAGCAAGTACAGTGTATTGGACTGAAGAGGAGCTACTGTTCTTGTCAGTTTCCTAAGCAGAGTTGAACTAGATATGGCCCATGTGTGTAGGAAGCACAGTTCTTTTGTTCTGAGCAAGCTCACTGTTACGACCCCATAGGAAACACGGTAGAGTAAAAGAGTGCTCTTTTCTCAAAAGCAGAGTGTGTTTCTTGTAAGGCGAGCTAGCATTTGTTTCCCAGTCCTAAATGGAGTTGAGTCACATGCAGTTTCAGGTCCTACGAGCAAGAGTTGTTTTCTGGTAAGAAGAGTCACTATTGCGCTCCCATTGTCATACACAGGGCAAATAGTCCTGGTGTCTGTTCCCAGCATGTGCAGTGTATTTGCCTGAAGAGGGTATACTGTTCTTGGCAGTTTCCTAAGCTGAATTGAACTAGATATGGCCGTGTGTGTAGGAAGCACACTTCTTTTGTTCTGTGCAAGCTTACTGTTCTGGCCCTATAGGAAACACAGTAGAGTAGAAGAGTGCTCTTTTCTCAAAAGCAGAGTTTGTTTCTTGTAAGGCGAGCTAGCATTTATTTCCCAGTTCTAAATGGAGTTGAATGACATGCATTTTTTGGTCCTATGAGCAAGAGTTGTTTTCTGGTAAGGAATGTCACTATTGTGCTCTCATTGCCATACACAGTGCAAATTGCACTCGCGTCTGTTCCCAGCATGTACAGTGTATTGGACTGAAGAAGAGCTACTTTTCTTCTCAGTTTCCTAAGCAGAGTTGAACTAGATATGGCCGGTGTGTGTAGGAAGTACAGTTCTTTTGTTCTGAGCAAGCTCACTGTTCTGGCCCTATAGGAAACACAGTAGAGTAGAAGAGTGCTCTTTTCTCAAAAGCAGAGTGTGTTTCTTGTAAGGCTAGCTAGCGTTTGTTTCCCAGTCCTAAATGGAGTTGAATCACATGCAGTTTCTGGTCCTAGGAGCAAGAGTTGTTTTCTGGTAAGAATAGTCACTATTGGGCTCCAATTGTCAGACACAGGGCAAATAGCACTGGTGTCTGTTCCCAGCATGTGCAGTGTATTTGACTGAAGAGGTATACTGTTCTCGTCAGTTTCCCAAGCAGAATTGAACAAGATATGGCCCGTGTGTGTAGGAAGCACAGTCCTTTTGCTCTGAGCAAGCTCACTGTTCTGGCCATAGAGGAAACACAGTAGAGTAGAAGAGTGCTATTTTCTCAAAAGCAGAGTGTGTTTCTTGTGAGCAGAGCTAGCGTTTGTTTCCTAGTCCTAAATGGAGTTGAGTCACATGAAGTTTGTGGTCTTAAGAGCAAGTGTGGTTTTCTGGTAAGAAGAGTCACTATTGTGCTCCCATTGCCATACACAGTACAAATAGCACTCGCGTCTGTTCCCAGCAAGTACAGTGTATTGGACTGAAGAGGAGCTACTGTTCTTGTCAGTTTCCTAAGCAAAGTTGAATTAGATATGGCCCATGTGTGTAGGAAGCATAGTTCTTTTTTTCTGAGAAAGCACACTGTGCGGACATCATAGGAAACACAGTAGAGTAGATGAGTGCTCTTTTCTCAAAATTTGATTGTGTTTCTTGAAAGGCAAGCTAGTGTTTTTTTCCCAGTCAGAAATTGAGTTGAATCCCATGCAGTTTCTGGTCCTACTAGCAAGAGTTCTTTTCTGGTAAGAAGAGTCACTATTGCGCTCCCATTGCCATAAACAGTGCAAATAGCACTGGCGTCTGTTTCCAGCAAGTACAGCGTATTGGACTGAAGAGCAGCTACTGTTCTTGTCAGTTTCCTAAGCAGAGTTGAACTAGATATGACCCGTGTGTTTAGGAAGCACAGTTCTTTTTTTCTGAGAAAGCACACTGTGCGGACATCATAGGAAACACAGTAGAGTAGATGAGTGCTCTTTTCTCAAAATTTGATTGTGTTTCTTGAAAGGCGAGCTAGTGTTTGTTTCCCAGTCAGAAATGGAATTGAATCCCGTGCAGTTTCTGGTCCTACGAGCAAGAGTTTTTTTCTGGTAAGAAGAGTCACTATTGTGCTCCCATTGTCATATACAGGGCAAATAGCACTGGCGTCTGTTCCCAGCATGTACAGTGTATTGGACTGAAAAGGTTCTACTGTTCTTGTCAGTTTCCTAAAAAGAATTGAAATAGATATGGCTCGTGTGTGTAGGAAGCACAGTTCTTTTGTTCTGAGCAAACTCACTGTTCTGGCCCTATAGGAAACACAGCAGAGTAGAAGAGTGCTCTTTTCTCAAAAGCTGAGTGTGTTTCATGTAAGATGAGCTAGCGTATGTTTCCCAGTCCTAAATGGAGTTGAGTCACATGCAGTTTTTGGTCCTACGAGAAAGAGTAGTTTTCTGGTAAGAATAGTCACTGTTGGACTCCCATTGCCATAAACACTACAAATAGCACTCACCTCTGTTCCCAGCGGGTACAGCGTATTGGACTGAAAAGGATCTTTTGTTCTTGTCAGTTTCCTAAGCAGAATTTAACTAGATATGGCTGTGTATGTAGGAAGCCAGTTCTTTTGTTCTGAGCAAACTCCTGTTCTGGCCCTATAGGAAACACAGTAGAGTAGAAGAGTGCTCTTTTCTCAAAAGCAGAGTGTGTTTCTTGTAAGGCGAGCTAGCGTTTGTTTCCCAGTCCGAAATGGAGTTGAATCACATGCAGTTTTTGGTGCTACCAGCAAGAGTTGTTTTCTGGTAAGGAAATTCACTATTGCCCTCCCTTTGCCATACACAGTGCAAAGAGCACTCGCGTCTGTTTCCAGCAAGTACAGTGTATTGGACTGAAGAGGAGCTACTGTTCTTGTCAGTTTCCTAAGCAGAGTTGAACTAGATATGGCCCGTGTGTGTAGGAAGCACAGTTCTTTTGTTCTGAGCAAGCTCACTGCTCGGACACCATAGGAAACACAGTAGAGTAAAAGAGTGCTCTTTTCTCAAAATCAGAGAGTGTTTCTTGTAAGGCGAGCTAGCGTTTGTTTCGCAGTCGTAAATGGAGTTGAATCACATGCAGTTTCTGGTCCTACGAGCAAGATTTGTTTTCTGGTAATAAGAGTCACTATTGTGCTCCCATTGTCATACACAGGGCAAATAGCACTCTCATTGGTTCCCAGCAAGTACAGTGTATTGGACTGAAGAGGATCTTCTGTTCTTGTCAGGTTCCTACGCAGAATTGAACTAGATATGGCCATGTGTGTAGAAAAAACAGTTCTTTTGTTCTGAGCAAGCTCACTGTTTGGACCCCATAGGAAACACAATAGAGTAGAAGAGTGCTCTTTTCTCAAAAGCAGAGTGTGTTTATTGAAAGGCGAGCTAGTGTTTATTTCCCAGTCAGAAATGGAATTGAATCCCGTGCAGTTTCTGATCCTACGAGCAAGAGTTTTTTTCTTTTAAGAATAGTCACTATTGCGCTACAATTGCCATACTCAGTGCAAATAGCTCTCGCCTCTGTATCCTGCATGTACAGAGTATTGGACTGAAGAGGAGCTACTCTTCTTGTCAGTTTCCTAAGCAGAGTTGAACTAGATATGGCCCGTGTGTGTAGGAAGCACAGTTCTTTTCTTCTGAGCAAGCTCACTGTTCAGACACCATAGGAAACACAGTAGAGTAGAAGAGTGCTCTTTTCTCAAAAGCAGAGTGTGTTTCTTGTAAGGCGAGCTAGCGTTTTTTTCGCAGTCCTATATTGAGTTGAATCACATGCAGTTTCTGGTACTAAGAGCAAGAGTTGTTTTCTGGTAAGAAGAGTCACTATTGCGCTCCCATTGTCATACACAGGGCAAATAGCACTGGCGTCTGTTCCTAGCAAGTACAGTGTATTGGACTGAAGAGGAGCTACTGTTCTTGTCAGTTTCCTAAGCAGAGTTGTACCAGATATGGCCCGTGTGTGTAGGAAGCACAGTTCTTTTGTTCTGAGCAAGCTCACTGGTTGGACGCCATAGGAAACACTGTAGAGTAGAAGAGTGCCATTTTATCAAAAGCAGAGTGTGTTTCTTGAAAGGCGAGCTAGAGTTTGTTTCCCAGTCAGAAATGGAGTTGAATCCCATGCAGTTTCTGGTCCTACAAGCAAGAGCTTTTTCTGGTAAGAAGAGTCACTATTGCGCTTACATTGCCATACACACTGCAAATAGCACTGGTGTCTGTTCCCACCAAGTACAGCATATTGGACTGAAGAGGTTCTACTGTTCTTGTCAGTTTCCTAAGGAGAATTGAACAAGATATGGCCCGTGTGTGTAGGAAGCACAGTTCTTTGTTCTGAGCAAGCTCACTGTTCTGGCCCTATAGGAAACACAGTTGAGTAGAAGTGTGCTCTTTTCTAAAAAGCACAGTGTGTATCTTGTAAGGCGAGCTAGCGTTTGTTTGCCAGTCCTAAATGGAGTTGAGTCACATGCAGTTTTTGGTCCTACGAGCAAGAGTAGTTTTCTATTAAGAAGAGTCACTATTGGGTTCCCATTGCCATACACAGTACAAACAGTACTCGCGTCTGTTGCCAGCATGTACAGTGTATTGGACTGAAAAGGATCTATTGTTCTTGTCAGTTTCCTAAGCACAATTGAACTAGATATGGCCGTGTATGCAGGAAGCACAGTTCTTTTGTTCTGAGCAAGCTCTCTGTTCTGGCCCTATAGGAAACACAGTAGAGTAGAAGAGTGCTCTTTTCTCAAAAGCAGAGTGTGTTTCTTGTAAGGCGAGCTAGCGTTTGTTTCCCAGTCCTAAATGGAGTTGAATTACATGCAGTTTTTGGTCCTACCATCAAGAGTTGTTTTCTGGTAATGAAAGTCACTATTGTGCTCCCTTTGCCATACACAGTGCAAATAGCACTCGCGTCTGTTTCCAGCAAGTACAGTGTATTGGACTGAAGAGGAGCTACTGTTCTTTTGAGTTTCTTAAGCAGAGTTGAACTAGATATGGCCCGTGCGTGTAGGAACCACAGTTCGTTTGTTCTGAGCAAGCTCACTGTTCGGACCCCATAGGAAACACAGTAGAGTAGAAGAGTGCTCTTTTCTCAAAAGCAGAGTGTGTTTCTTTTAAGGCGAGCTAGCGTTTGTTTCCCAGTCCTAAATGGAGTTGAATCACATGCAGTTTCTGGTCCTACGAGCAAGAGTTGTTTTTTGGTAAGGAAAGTCATTATTGCGCTCCCATTGCCATACATAGTGTAAATAGCACTCGCATCTGTTCCCAGCAAGTACAGTGTATTGGACTGAAGAGGAGCTACTGTTCTTGTCAGTTTCCTAAGCAGAGTTGAACTAGATATGGCCCCTGTGTGTAGGAAGCACAGTTCTTTTGTTCTGAGCAAGCTCACTGTTCGGACACCATAGGAAACACAGTAGAGTAGAAGAGTGCTCTTTTCTCAAAAGCAGAGTGTGTTTCTTGTAAGCCGAGCTAGCGTTTGTTTCCCAGTCCTAAATGGAGTTGAATCACATGCAGTTTCTGGTCCTAGGAGCAAGAGTTTTTTCTGGTAAGAAGAGTCACTATTGCGTTCCCATTGTCATACACAGTGCAAATAGCACTGGCATCTGTACCCAGCATGTACAGTGTATTGGACTGAAGAGGAGCTTCTGTTCTTCTCAGTTTTGTAAGCAGAATTGAACTAGATATGGCCAGTGTGTGTAGGAAGCACAGTTCTTTTGTTCTGAGCAAGCTCACTGTTCTGGCCCTATAGGAAACACAGTAGAGTAGAAGAGTGCTCTTTTCTCAAAAGCAGAGTGTGTTTCTTGTAAGGCGTGCTAGCGTTGGTTTCCCAGTCCTAAATGGAGTTGAATCACACGCAGTTTCTGGTCCTACGAGCAAGAGTTGTTTTCTGGTAAGAAGAGTCACTATTGCGCTCATATTGCCATACACAGTGCAAATAGCACTCGCGTCTGCTCCCAGCAAGTACAGTGTATTGGATTGAAGATGAGCTACTGTTCTTGTCAGTTTCCTAAGCAGACTTGAACTAGATATGGCAGGTGTGTGTAGGAAGCACAGTTCATTTGTTCTGAGCAAGCTCACTGTTCGGACCCCATAGGAAACACAGTAGAGTAGAAGAGTACTCTTTTCTCAAAAGCAGAGTGTGTTTCTTGTATGGCGAGCTAGCTTTTGTTTCCCAGTCGTAAATGAAGTTGAATTACAAGCAGATTCTGGTCCTACTAGTAGAGTTGTTTTTTGGTAAGAAGAGTCACTATTGCGCTCCCTTTGCCATACACAGTGCAAATAGCACTCGCGTCTGTTCCCAGCAAGTACAGTGTATTGGACTTGTCATTTTCCTAAGGGGAGTTGAACTAGATATGGCCCGTGTGTGTAGGAAGCACAGTTCGTTTGTTCTGAGCAAGCTCACTCTTCTGGACCTATAGGAAACACAGTAGAGTAGAAGAGTGCTCTTTTCTCAAAAGCAGAGTGTGTTTCTTGGAAGGTGAGCTAGCGTTTGTTTCCCAGTCCTAAATGGAGTTGAATCACATGCAGTTTTTGGTCATACGAGCAAGAGTTGTTTTCTGGTAAGGAAAGTCACTATTGAGCTCCCTTTGCCATACACAGTGCAAATAGCACTGGCGTCTGTTCCCAGCAAGTACAGTGTATTGGACTGAAGAGGAGCTACTGTTCTTGTCAGTTTCCTAATCAGAGTTGAACTTGATATGGCCCGTGTGTGTAGGAAGCGCAGTTCTTTTGTTCTGAGAAACCTCACTTTTTGGACCCCATAGGAAACACAGTAGAGTAGAAAAGTGCTCTTTTCTCAAAAGCAGAGTGTGTTTCTTGTAAGGCGAGCTGGCATTTGTTTCCCAGTCCTAAATGGAGTTGAATCACATGCAGTTTCTGGTCATACGAGCAAGAGTTGTTTTCTGGTAAGAAGAGTCACTATTGCGCTCCCATTTTCACATACAGGGCAAATAGCACTGGTGTCTGTTGCCATCATGTACAGTGTATTGGACTGAAGAGGTTCTACTGTTCTTGTCAGTTTCCTAAGGAGAATTGAACAAGATATGGCCCGTGTGTGTAGGAAGCACAGTTCTTTGTTCTGAGCAAGCTCACTGTTCTGGCCCTATAGGAAACACAGTAGAGTAGAAGAGTGCTCTTTTCTCAAAAGCAGAGTGTGTTTCTTGTAAGGCGAGCTAGCGTTTGTTTCCCAGTCCTAAATGGAGTTGAGTCACATGCAGTTTTTGGTCCTACAAGCAAGAGTAGTTTTCTGGTAAGAAGAGTCACTATTGGGTTCCCATTGCCATACACAGTACAAACAGTACTCGCGTCTGTTCCCTGATGTACAGTGTATTGGACTGAAAAGGTTCTATTGTTCTTGTCAGTTTCCTAAGCAGAGTTGAACTAGATATGGCCCATGTGTGTAAAAAGCACAGTTCTTTTGTTCTGAGCAAGCTCACTGTTCAGACCCCATAGGAAACACAGTAGAGTAGAAGAGTGCTCTTCTCTCAAAAGCTGAGTGTGTAGTGTAAGGCGAGCTATCGTTTGTTTCCCAATCCTAAATGGAGTTAATCACGTGCAGTTTCTGGTCCTAAGAGCAAGAGTTGTTTTCTGGTAAGAAGAGTCACTATTGTGCTCCCATTGCCATACATAGTGCAAATAGCACTCGCGTCTGCTCCCAGCAAGTACAGTGTATTGGATTGAAGAGGAGCTACTGTTCTTGTCAGTTTCCTAAGCAGACTTGAACTAGATATGGCCCGTGTGTGTAGGAAGCACAGTTCATTTGTTCTGAGCAAGCTCACTGTTCGGACCCCATAGGAAAAACAGTAGAGTAGAAGAGTACTCTTTTCTGAAAAGCAGAGTGTGTTTCTTGTACGGCGAACTAGCTTTTGTTTCCCAGTTGTAAATGAAGTTGAATCACAAGCAGTTTCTGGTCCTACTAGTACAGTTGTTTTTTGGTAAGAAGAGTCACTATTGCGCTCCCTTTGCCATACACAGTGCAAATAGCACTCGCGTCTGTTCCCAGCAAGTACAGTGTATTGGACTTGTCATTTTCATAAGCAGAGTTGAACTAGATATGGCCCGTGTGTGTAGGAAGCACAGTTCTTTTGTTCTGAGCAAGCTCACTGTTCGGACACCATAGGAAACACAGTAGAGTAGAAGAGTGCTCATTTCTCAAAAGCAGAGTGTGTTTCTTGTAAGGCAAGCTAATGTTTGTTTCCCAGTCCTAAAAGGAGTTGAATGACATGCAGTTTTTGGTTCTACGAGCAAGAGTTGTTTTCTGGTAGGAAGAGTCACTATTGTGCTCCCATTGTCATACACAGGGCAAATAGTACTCACGTCTGTTCCCAGCAAGTACAGTGTATTGGACTGAAGAGGAGCTACTGTTCTTGTCAGTTTCCTAAGCAGAGTTGAACTAGATATGGCCCGTGTGTATAGGAAGCCCAGTTCTTTTGTTCTGAGCAAGCTCACTGTGCGGACCCCATAGGAAACTCAGTGCTCATTTCTCAAATCAGAGTGTGTTTCTTGTAAGGCGAGATAGCGTTTGCTTCCCAGACCTAAATGGAGATGAATCACTTGCAGTTTCAGGTCCTACAAGCAAGAGTTGTTTACTGGTAAGAAGAGTCACTATTGCGCTCCCATTGCCATACACAGGGCAAATAGCACTGGTGTCTGTTCCCAGCATGTACAGAGTATTGGACTGAAGAGGAGCTACTGTTCTTGTCAGTTTCGTAGGCAGAGTTGAACTAGATATGGCCCCTGTGTGTAGGAAGCACAGTTCTTTTGTTCAGAGCAAGTTCACTGTTCTGGCCATATAGGAAACACAGTAGAGTAGAAGAGTGCTCTTTCCTCAAAAGCAGATTGTGTTTCTTGTAAGGCGAGCTAGCGTTTTTTTCCCAGTCTGAAATGGAGTTGAGTCACATGCAGTTTCTGGTCCTACCAGCAAGAGTTGTTTTCTGGAAAGGAAAGTCACTATTGTCCTCCCTTTGCCATACACAGTGCAAATAGCACTCGCGTCTGCTTCCAGCAAGTACAGTGTATTGGACTGAAGAGGAGCTACTGTTCTTGTCAGTTTCGTAAGCAGAGTTGAACTAGATATGGCCCGTGTGTGTAGGAAGCACAGTTCTTTTGTTCTGAACAAGCTCACTGCTGGGACCCCATAGGAAACACAGTAGAGTAGAAGAGTGCTCTTTTCTCAAAAGCAGAGTGTGTTTCTTGTAAGGCGAGCTAGCGTTTGTTTCCCAGTCCTAAATGGAGTTGAATTACATGCAGTTTTTGGTCCTACCAGCAAGAGTTGTTTTCTGGTAATGAAAGTCACTATTGTGCTCCCTTTGCCATACACAGTGCAAATAGCACTCGCGTCTGTTTCCAGCAAGTACAGTGTATTGGACTGAAGAGGAGCTACTGTTCTTGTCAGTTTCGTAAGCAGAGTTGAACTAGATATGGCCCGTGTGTGTAGGAAGCACAGTTCTTTTGTTCTGAGCAAGCTCACTGTTCTGACACCATAGAAAACACAGTAGAGTAGAAGAGCGCTCTTTTCTGAAAAGCAGAGTGTGTTTCTTGTACGGCGAGCTAGCTTTTGTTTCCCAGTCGTAAATGAAGTTGAATCACAAGCAGTTTCTGGTCCTACTAGTAGAGTTGTTTTTTGGTAAGAAGAGTCACTATTGCGCTCCCTTTGCCATACACAGTGCAAATAACACTCGCGTCTGTTCCCAGCAAGTACAGTGTATTGGACTTGTCATTTTCCTAAGGGGAGTTGAACTAGATATGGCCCGTGTGTGTAGGAAGCACAGTTCGTTTGTTCTGAGCAAGCTCACTCTTCTGGACCTATAGGAAACACAGTAGAGTAGAAGAGTGCTCATTTCTCAAAAGCAGAGTGTGTTTCTTGTAAGGCGAGCTAATGTTTGTTTCCCAGTCCTAAAAGGAGTTGAATGACATGCAGTTTTTGGTTCTACGAGCAAGAGTTGTTTTCTGGTAAGAAGAGTCACTATTGTGCTCCCATTGCCATATGCAGTGCAAATAGCACTCGATTCTGTTCCCAGCAAGTACAGTGTATTGGACTGAAGAGGAGCTACTGTTCTTGTCAGTTTCCTAATCAGAGTTGAACTAGATATGGTCCGTGTGTGTAGGAAGCGCAGTTCTTTTGTTCTGAGAAACCTCACATTTTGGACCCCATAGGAAACACAGTAGAGTAGAAAATTGCTCTTTTCTCAAAAGCAGAGTGTGTTTCTTGTAAGGCGAGCTGGCATTTGTTTCCCAGTCCTAAGTGGAGTTGAATCACATGCAGTTTCTGGTCATACGAGCAAGAGTTGTTTTCTGGTAAGAAGAGTCACTATTGCGCTCCCATTTTCACACACAGGGCAAATAGCACTGGCGTCTGTTGCCAGCATGTACAGTGTATTGGACTGAAGAGGTTCTAATATTCTTGTCAGTTTCCTAAGCAGAATTGAACTAGATATGGCCCGTGTGTGTAGGAAGCACAGTTCTTTGCTCTGAGCAAGCTCACTGTTCTGGCCCTATAGGAAACACAGTAGAGTAGAAGAGTGCTCTTTTCTCAAAAGCAGAGTGTGTTTTATGTAAGGTGAGCTAGCCTTTGTTTCCCACCCCTAAATGGAGTTGAATCACATGCAGTTTTTGGGCATACGAGCAAGAGTTGTTTTCTGGTAAGGAAAGTCACTATTGCGCTCCCTTTGCCATACACAGCACAAATAGCACTCACGTCTGTTCCCAGCAAGTACAGTGTATTGGACTGAAGAGGAGCTACTGTTCTTGTCAGTTTCCTAAGCAGAGTTGAACTAGATATGGCCCGTGTGTATAGGAAGCCCAGTTCTTTTGTTCTGAGCAAGCTCACTGTGCGGAATCCGTAGGAAACTCAGTGCTCTTTTCTCAAAAGCAAAGTGTGTTTCTTGTAAGGCGAGATAGCGTTTGCTTCCCAGACCTAAATGGAGATGAATCACATGCAGTTTCTGGTCCTACAAGCAAGAGTTGTTTTCTGGTAAGAAGAGTCACTATTGCGCTCCCATTGCCACACACAGGGCAAATAGCACTGGTGTGTTCCCAGCATGTACAGAGTATTGGACTGAAGAGGAGCTACTGTTCTTGTCAGTTTCCTAGGCAGAGTTGAACTAGATATGGCCCCTGGGTGTAGGAAGCACAGTTCTTTTGTTCTGAGCAAGTTCACTGTTCTAGCCCTATAGGAAACACAGTAGAGTAGATGATTGCTCTTTTCTCAAAAGCAGAGTGTGTTTCTTGTAAGGCGAGCTAGCGTTTTTTTCCCAGTCTTAAATGGAGTTGAGTCACATGCAGTTTCTGGTCTTACCAGCAAGAGTTGTTTTCTGGTAAGGAAAGTCACTATTGCCCTCCCTTTGCCATACAAAGTACAAATAGCACTCGCGTCTGCTTCCAGCAAGTACAGTGTATTGGACTGAAGAGGAGCTACTGTTCATGTCAGTTTCGTAAGCAGAGTTGAACTAGATATGGCCCGTGTGTGTCGGAAGCACAGTTCTTTTGTTCTGAGCAAGCTCACTGCTCGGACCCCATAGGAAACACAGTAGAGTAGAAGAGTGCTCTTTTCGCAAAAGCAGAGTGTGTTTCTTGTAAGGCGAGCTAGCGTTTGTTTCCCAATCCTAAATGGAGTTGAATCACATGCAGTTTCTGGTCCTACGAGCAAGAGTTGTTTTCTGGTAAGAAGAGTCACTATTGCGCTCCCATTGCCATATACAGTGCAAATAGCACTGGCGTCTGTTCCCTGCATGTACAGAGTATTGGACTTAAGAGGAGCTACTGTTCTTGTCAGTTTCCTAAGCAGAGTTGAACTAGATATGGCCCGTGTGTATAAGAAGCCCAGTTCTTTTGTTCTGAGCAAGCTCACTGTGCGGACCCCGTAGGAAACTCAGTGCTCTTTTCTCAAAAGCAGAGTGTGTTTCTTGTAAGGCGAGATAGCGTTTGCTTCCCAGACCTAAATGGAGATGAATCACATGCAGTTTCTGGTCCTACAAGCAAGAGTTGTTTTCTGGTAAGAAGAGTCACTATTGCGCTCCCATTGCCATACACAGGGCAAATAGCACTGGTGTCTGTTCCCAGCATGTACAGAGTATTGGACTGAAGAGGAGCTACTGTTCTTGTCAGTTTCCTAGGCAGAGTTGAACTAGATATGGCCCCTGGGTGTAGGAAGCACAGTTCTTTTGTTCTGAGCAAGTTCACTGTTCTAGCCCTATAGGAAACACAGTAGAGTAGATGATTGCTCTTTTCTCAAAAACAGAGTGTGTTTCTTGTAAGGCGAGGAAGCGTTTTTTTCCCAGTCTTAAGTGGAGTTCAGTCACATGCAGTTTCTGGTCTTACCAGCAAGAGTTGTTTTCTGGTAAGGAAAGTCACTATTGCCCTCCCTTTGCCATACACAGTGCAAATAGCACTCGCGTCTGCTTCCAGCAAGTACAGTGCATTGGACTGAAGAGGAGCTACTGTTCATGTCAGTTTCGTAAGCAGAGTTGAACTAGATATGGCCCGTGTGTGTAGGAAGCACAGTTCTTTTGTTTTGAGCAAGCTCACTGCTCGGACCCCATAGGAAACACAGTAGAGTAGAAGAGTGCTCTTTTCTCAAAAGCAGAGTGTGTTTCTTGAAAGGCGAGCTAGCGTTTGTTTCCCAATCCTAAATGGAGTTGAATCACATGCAGTTTCTGGTCCCTAGAGCAAGAGTTGTTTTCTGGTAAGAAGAGTCACTATTGCGCTCCCGTTGCCATACACAGTGCAAATAGCACTGGCGTCTGTTCCCTGCATGTACAGAGTATTGGACTTAAGAGGAGCTACTGTTCTTGTCAGTTTCCTAAGCAGAGTTGAACTAGATATGGCCCCTGTGTGTAGGAAGCACAGTTCTTTTGTTCTGAGCATTTTCACTGTTCTGGCCCTATAGGAAACGCAGTAGAGTAGAAGAGTGCTCTTTTCTCAAAAAGCAGAGTGTGTTTCTTGTAAGGCGAGCTAGCGTTTCTTTCCCAGTCCTAAATGGAGTTGTGTCACATGCAGTTTCTGGTCCTACGAGCAAGAGTTGTTTTCTGGTAAGAAGAATCACTATTGTGCTCCTATTGTTATACACAGGGCAAATAGCACTGGTGTCTGTTCCCAGCATGTGCAGTGTATTTGACTGAAGCGCGTATACTGTTCTCGTCAGTTTCCTAAGCAGAATTGAACTAGATATGGCCCATGTGTGTGTAGGAAGCACAGTCCTTTTGTTCTGAGCAAGATCACTGTTCTGGCCATAGAGGAAACACAGTAGAGTAGAAGAGTGCTCTTTTCTCAAAAGCAGAGTGTGTTTCTTGTAAGGCGAGCTAGCATTTGTTTCCCAGTCCTAAAAGGAGTTGAGTCACATGCAGTTTTTGGTCCTACGAGCAAGAGTTGTTTTCTGGTAAGAAGAGTCACTATTGTGCTCGCATTGTCATACACAGGGCAAATGCACTGGCGCCTGTTCCGAGCATGTACAGTGTATTGGACTGAAGAGGAGCTACTGTTCTTGTCAGTTTCATAAGCAGAATTGAACTAGATATGGCCCGTGTGTATAGGAAGCACAGTTCTTTTGTTCTGAGCAAGCTCACTCTTCAGGCCCTATAGGAAACACAGTAGCGCAGCCGAGTGCTCTTTTCTCAAAAGCAGAGTGTGTTTCTTGTAAGGCGAGCTAGTGGTTGTTTCCAAGTCCTAAATGGCATTGAATCACATGCAGTTTCTGTTCCTACGAGCAAGAGATGTTTTCTGGTAAGAAGAGTCACTATTGTGCTCCCATTGTCATACACAGGGCAAATAGCACTGGCTTCTTTTCCCAGCATGTACAGTGTATTGCACTGAATAGGATCTACTGTTCTTGTCAGGTTCCTAAGCAGAGTTGAACTAGATATGGCCCGTGTGTGTAGGAAGCACAGTTCTTTTGTTCTGAGCAAGCTCACTGTTCGGAACATATAGGAAACAGAGTAGAGTAGAAGAGTGCTCTTTTCTCAAAAGCAGAGTGTGTTTCTTGTAAGGCGAGCTATCGTTTGTTTCCCAATCCTAAATGGAGTTGAATCACATGCAGTTTCTGGTCCTACGAGCAAGAGTTGTTTTGTGGTAAGAAGAGTCACTATTGTGCTCCCATTGCTGTACACAGTGCAAATAGCACTCACGTCTGTTCCCAAAAAGTACAGTGTATTGGACTGAAGAGGAGTTACTGTTCTCGTCAGTTTCCTAATCAGAGTTGAACTAGATATGGCCCGTGTGTGTAGGAAGCACAGTTCTTTCGTTCTGAGCAAGCTCACTGTTCTGGCCCTATAGGAAACACAGTAGAGTAGAAGTGTGCCCTTTTCTCAAAAGCAGAGTGTGTTTCTTGTAAGGCGAGCTAGCATTTGTTTCACACTCCTTTATGGAGTTGAATCACATGCAGTTTCTGGTATTAAGTGCAAGAGTTGTTTTCTGGTAAGAAAAGTCACTATTGCTCTCCCATTGTCATACACAGGGCAAATAGCACTGGCGTCTATTCCTAGCAAGTACAGTGTATTGGATTGAATAGGGTCTACTGTTCTTGTCAGTTTTTTAAGCAGAGTTGTACCAGATATGGCCCGTGTGTGTAGGAAGCACAGTTCTTTTGTTCTGAGCAAGCTCTGTTTGGACCCCATAGGAAACACCGTAGAGTAGAAGAGTGCCCTTTTATCAAAAGCAGAGTGTGTTTCTTGAAAGGCGAGCTAGAGTTTTTTTCCCAGTCAGAAATGGAGTTGAATCCCATGCAGTTTCTGGTCCTTCATGCAAGAGCATTTTCTGGTAAGAAGAGTCACTATTGCGCTCCCATTGCCATACACACTGCAAATAGCACTGGCGTCTATTCCCAGCAACTACAGCATATTGGACTGAAGAGGATCTACTGTTCTTTTCAGTTTCCTAAGCAGAGTTGAACTAGATATGGCCCGTGTGTATAGGAAGCACAGTTCTTTTGTTCTGAGCAAGCTCACTGTTCGGACCCCATAGGAAACACAGTAGAGTAAAAGAGTGCTCTTTTCTCAAAAGCAGAGTGTGTTTCTTGTAAGGCGAGCTATCGTTTGTTTCCCAGTCCTAAATGGAGTTGAATCACATGCAGTTTCTGGTCATAGGAGCAAGAGTTGTTTTCTGGTAAGAAGAGTCACTATTGCGCTCCCATTTTCACACACAGGGCAAATAGCACTGGCGTCTGTTGCCAGCATGTACAGTGTATTGGACTGAAGAGGTTCTAATGTTCTTGTCAGTTTTCTAAGCAGAATTGAACTAGATATGGCCCTTGTGTGTAGGAAGCACAGTTCTTTGTTCTGAGCAAGCTCACTGTTCTGGCCCTATAGGAAACACAGTAGAGTAGAAGAGTGCTCTTTTCTCAAAAGCAGAGTGTGTTTCTTGTAAGGCGAGCTAGCGTTTGTTTCCCAGTCCTAAATGGAGTTGAGTCACATGCAGTATTTGGTCCTACGAGCAAGAGTTGTTTTCTGGTAAGGAAAGTCACTATTGCGCTCCCATTGCCATACACAGTACAAATAGCACTCGCGTCTGTTCCCAGCAAGTACAGTATATTGGACTGAAGAGGAGCTACTGTTCTTGTCAGTTTCCTAAGCAGCATTGAACTAGATATGGCCCGTGTGTGAAGGAAGCACAGTTCTTTTGTTCTGAGAAAGCTCACTGTACTGGCACTATAGGAAACACAGCAGAGTAGAAAGGTGCTCTTTTCTCAAAAGCAGAGTGTGTTTCTTGTAAGGCGTAGTAGCGTTTGTTTCCCAGTCCTAAAAGGAGTTGAATCCCATGCAGTTTCTGGTCCTACGAGTAAGAGTTGTTTTCTGGTAAATAGAGACACTATTGTGCTCCCATTGTCATACACAGGGCAAATAGCACTGGCGTCTGTTCCCAGCATGTAGAGTGTATTGGACTGAAGAGGAGCTACTGTTCTTGTCAGTTTCCTAAGCAGAATTGAACTGGATATGTCCATGTGTGTAGGAAGCACACTTCTTTTGTTCTGAGCAAGCTCGCTGTACTGGCCCTATAGGAAATACAGGAGAATAGAAGAGTGCTCTTTTCTCAAAAGCAGAGTGTGTTTCTTATAAGGTGAGCTAGCGTTTGTTTCCCAGTCCTAAATGGAGTTGAATCACATGCTGTTTTCGGTCCTACGAGCAAGAGTTTTTTTCTGGTAAGGAAAGTCACTATTGCGCTCCCATTTCCATACAAAGTGCAAATAGCACTCGCATCTGTTCCCAGGAAGTAGAGTGTATTGGACTGAAGAGGAGCTACTGTTCTCGTCAGTTTCCTAAGCAGAGTTGAACTAGATATGGCCCGTGTGTGTAGGAAGCACAGTTCTTTTGTTCTGAGCAAGCTCACTGTTCTGGCCCTATGGTAAACACAGTAGAGTAGAAGAGTGCTCTTTTCTCAAAAGCAGAGTGTGTTTCTTGTAAGGCGAGGTAGCGTTTGTTTCCCAGTCCTAAATGGAGTTGAATCACATGCAGTTTTTGGTCCTATGAGCAAGAGTTGTTTTCTGGTAAGGAAAGTTACTATTGCGCTCCCATTGCCATAGACAGTGCAAATAGCACTCGCGTCTGTTCCCAGCAAGTACAGTGTATTGGACTGAAGAGGAGCTACTGTTCTTGTCAGTTTCCTAAGCAGCATTGAACTAGATATGGCCCGTGTGTGAAGGAAGCACAGTTCTTTTGTTCTGAGCAAGCTCACTGTACTGGCACTATAGGAAACACAGCAGAGTAGAAGAGTGCTCTTTTCTCAAAAGCAGAGTGTGTTTCTTGTAAGGCGAGCTAGCGTTTGTTTCCCAGTCCTAAATGGAGTTGAATCACATGCAGTTTTTGGTCCTACGAGCAAGAGTTGTTTTCTGGTAAGGAAAGTTACTATTGCGCTCCCATTGCCATACACAGTGCAAATAGCACTCGCGTCTGTTCCCAGCAAGTACAGTGTATTGGACTGAAGAGGAGCTACTGTTCTTGTCAGTTTCCTAAGCAGCATTGAACTAGATATGGCCCGTGTGTGAAGAAAGCACAGTTCTTTTGTTCTGAGCAAGCTCACTGTACGGGCACTATAGGAAACACAGTAGAGTAGAAGAGTGCTCTTTTCTCAAAAGCAGAGTGTGTTTCTTGTAAGGCGAGCTAGCGTTTGTTTCCCAGTCCTAAATGGAGTTGAACCACATGCAGTTTTTGGTCCTACGAGCACTAGTTTTTTTCTGGTAAGGAAAGTCACTATTGTGCTCCCATTTCCATACAAAGTGCAAATAGCACTCGCATCTGTTCCCAGGAAGTACAGTGTATTGGACTGAAGAGGAGCTACTGTTCTCGTCAGTTTCCGAAACAGAGTTGAACTAGATATGGCCCGTGTGTGTAGGAAGCAAAATTCTTTTGTTCTGAGCAAGCTCACTGTTCTGGCCCTATGGGAAACACAGTAGAGTAGAAGAGTGCTCTTTTCTCAAAAGCAGAGTGTGTTTCTTGTAAGGCGAACTAGCGTTTGTTTCCCAGTCCTAAATGGAGTTGAATCCCATGCAGTTTCTAGTCCTACGAGCAAGAGTTTTTTTCTGGTAAGAAGCGACACTATTGTGCTCCCATTGTCATACACAGGGCAAATAGCACTGGCGTCTTTTCCCAGCATGTAGAGTGTATTGGACTGAAGAGGAGCTACTGTTCTTGTCAGTTTCCTAAGCAGAATTGAACTGGATATGGCCATGTGTGTAGGAAGCACAGTTCTTTTGTTCTGAGCAAGCTCGCTGTACTGGCCCTATAGGAAACACAGGAGAATAGAAGAGTGCTCTTTTCTCAAAAGCAGAGTGTGTTTCTTGTAAGGCGAGCTAGCGTTTGTTTCCCAGTCCTAAATGGAGTTGAATCACATGCAGTTTTTGGTCCTACGAGCAAGAGTTGTTTTCTGTTAAGGAAAGTCACTATTGCGCTTCCATTGCCATACACAGTGCAAATAGCACTCGCAGCTGTTCTTAGCAAGTACAGTGTATTGGACTGAAGTGGAGCTACTGTTCTTGTCAGTTTCCTAAGCAGAATTGAACTAGATATGGCCCGTGTGTGTAGGAAGCACAGTTCTATTGTTCTGAGCAAGCTCACTGTTCGGACCCCATAGGAAAAACAGTAGAGTAGAAGTGTGCCCTTTTCTCAAAAGCAGAGTGTGTTTCTTGTAAGGCGAGCTAGTGTTTTCTTCCCAGACCTAAAAGGAGTTGAATCCCATGCAGTTTCTGGTCCAACGAGCAAGAGTTGTTTTCTGGTAAGAAGAGACACTATTGTGCTCCCATTGTCATACACAGGGCAAATAGCACTGGCGTCTGTTCCCAGCATGTACACTGTATTGTAGTGAAGAGGAGCTACTTTTCTTGTCAGTTTCCTAAGCAGAGTTGAACTAGATATGGCCCGTGTGTGTAGGAAGCACAGTTCATTTGTTCTGAGCAAGCTCACTGTTCGGAACACTTAAGAAACACAGTAGAGTAGAAGAGTGCCCTTTTCTCAAAAGCAGAGTGTGTTTCTTGTAAGGCAAGCTAACGTTTGTTTCCCAGTCCTAAATAAAGTTGAGTCACTTGCAGTTTTTGGTCCTACGAGCAAGAGTTGTTTTCTGGTAAGGAAAGTCACTATTGAGCTCACATTGCCATACACAGTGCAAAAAGCACTCGCATCTGTTCCCAGCAAGTACAGTGTATTGAACTGAAGAGGAGCTACTGTTCTTGTCAGTTTCCTAAGCAGCATTGAACTAGATATGGCCCGTGTGTGAAGTAATCACCGTTCTTTTGTTCTGAGCAAGCTCACTGTACTGGCACTATAGGAAACACAGCAGAGTAGAAGAGTGCTCTTTTCTCAAAGCAGAGTGTGTTTCTTGTAAGGCGAGGTAGCGTTTGTTTCCCAGTCCTAAATGGAGTTGAATCCCATGCAGTTTCTGGTCCTACGAGCAAGAGTTGTTTTCTGGTAAATAGAGACACTATTGTGCTCCCATTGTCATAAACAGGGCAAATAGCACTGGCGTCTGTTCCGAGCATGTAGAGTGTATTGGAATGAAGAGGAGCTACTGTTCTTGTCAGTTTCCTAAGCAGAATTGAACTGGATATGTCCATGTGTGTAGGAAGCACAGTTCTTTTGTTCTGAGCAAGCTCGCTGTACTGGACCTATAGGAAATACAGGAGAATAGAAGAGTGCTCTTTTCTCAAAAGCAGAGTGTGTTTCTTGTAAGGCGAGCTAGCGTTTGTTTCCCAGTCCTAAATGGAGTTGAATCACATGCAGTTTTTGGTCCTACGAGCAAGAGTTTTTTTCTGGTAAGGAAAGTCACTATTGCGCTCCCATTTCCATACAAAGTGCAAATAGCACTCGCATCTGTTCACAGGAAGTACAGTGTATTGGACTGAAGAGGAGCTACTGTTCTTGTCAGTTTCCTAAGCAGAGTTGAACTAGATATGGCCCGTGTTTGTAGGAAGCACAGTTCTTTTGTTCTGAGCAAGCTCACTGTTCTGGCCCTATGGTAAACACAGTAGAGTAGAAGAATGCTCTTTTCTCAAAAGCAGAGTGTGTTTCTTGTAAGGCGAGGTAGCGTTTGTTTCCCAGTCCTAAACGGAGTTGAATCCCATGCAGTTTCTGGTCCTACGAGTAAGAGTTGTTTTCTCGTAAGAAGAGACACTATTGTACTCCCATTGTCATACACAGGGCAAATAGCACTGGCCTCTTTTCCCAGCATGTAGAGTGTGTTGGACTGAAGAGGAGCTACTGTTCTTGTCAGTTTCCTAAGCAGAATTGAACTGGATATGGCCATGCGTGTAGGAAGCACAGTTCTATTGTTCTGAGCAAGCCAGCTGTACTGGCCATATAGGAAACTCAGTAGAGTAGAAGAGTGCTCTTTTCTCAAAAGCAGAGTGTGTTTCTCGTAAGGAGAGCTAGCGTTTGTTTCCCAGTCCTAAATGGAGTTGAATCACATGCAGTTTTTGGTCCTACGAGCAAGAGTTGTTTTCTGGTAAGGATAGTCACTATTGCGCTCCCATTGCCATACACAGTGCAAATAGCACTCGCGTCTGTTCCCAGCAAGTACAGTGTATTGGACTGAAGAGGAGCTACTGTTCTTGTCAGTTTCCTAAGCAGCATTGAACTAGATATGGCCCGTGTGTGAAGGAAGCACAGTTCTTTTGTTCTGAGCAAGCTCACTGTACGGGCACTATAGGAAACACAGTAGAGTAGAAGAGTGCTCTTTTCTCAAAAGCAGAGTGTGTTTCTTGTAAGGCGAGCTAGCGTTTGTTTCCCAGTCCTAAATGGAGTTGAATCACATGCAGTTTTTGGTCCTACGAGCACTAGTTTTTTTCTGGTAAGGAAAGTCACTATTGCGCTCCCATTTCCATACAAAGTGCAAATAGCACTCGCATCTGTTCCCAGGAAGTACAGTGTATTGGACTGAAGAGGAGCTACTGTTCTCGTCAGTTTCCTAAGCAGAGTTGAACTAGATATGGCCCGTGTGTGTAGGAAGCAAAATTCTTTTGTTCTGAGCAAGCTCACTGTTCTGGCCCTATGGGAAACACAGTAGAGTAGAAGAGTGCTCTTTTCTCAAAAGCAGAGTGTGTTTCTTGTAAGGCGAACTAGCGTTTGTTTCCCAGTCCTAAATGGAGTTGAATCCCATGCAGTTTCTAGTCCTACGAGCAAGAGTTTTTTTCTGGTAAGAAGCGACACTATTGTGCTCCCATTGTCATACACAGGGCAAATAGCACTGGCGTCTTTTCCCAGCATGTAGAGTGTATTGGACTGAAGAGGAGCTACTGTTCTTGTCAGTTTTCTAAGCAGAATTGAACTGGATATGGCCATGTGTGTAGGAAGCACAGTTCTTTTGTTCTGAGCAAGCTCGCTGTACTGGCCCTATAGGAAACACAGGAGAATAGAAGAGTGCTCTTTTCTCAAAAGCAGAGTGTGTTTCTTGTAAGGCGAGCTAGCGTTTGTTTCCCAGTCCTAAATGGAGTTGAATCACATGCAGTTTTTGGTCCTACGAGCAAGAGTTGTTTTCTGTTAAGGAAAGTCACTATTGCGCTTCCATTGCCATACACAGTGCAAATAGCACTCGCAGCTGTTCTTAGCAAGTACAGTGTATTGGACTGAAGTGGAGCTACTGTTCTTGTCAGTTTCCTAAGCAGAATTGAACTAGATATGGCCCGTGTGTGTAGGAAGCACAGTTCTATTGTTCTGAGCAAGCTCACTGTTCGGACCCCATAGGAAAAACAGTAGAGTAGAAGTGTGCCCTTTTCTCAAAAGCAGAGTGTGTTTCTTGTAAGGCGAGCTAGCGTTTTCTTCCCAGACCTAAAAGGAGTTGAATCCCATGCAGTTTCTGGTCCAACGAGCAAGAGTTGTTTTCTGGTAAGAAGAGACACTATTGTGCTCCCATTGTCATACACAGGGCAAATAGCACTGGCGTCTGTTCCCAGCATGTACACTGTATTGTAGTGAAGAGGAGCTACTTTTCTTGTCAGTTTCCTAAGCAGAGTTGAACTAGATATGGCCCGTGTGTGTAGGAAGCACAGTTCATTTGTTCTGAGCAAGCTCACTGTTCGGAACACTTAAGAAACACAGTAGAGTAGAAGAGTGCCCTTTTCTCAAAAGCAGAGTGTGTTTCTTGTAAGGCAAGCTAACGTTTGTTTCCCAGTCCTAAATAAAGTTGAGTCACTTGCAGTTTTTGGTCCTACGAGCAAGAGTTGTTTTCTGGTAAGGAAAGTCACTATTGAGCTCACATTGCCATACACAGTGCAAGAAGCACTCGCATCTGTTCCCAGCAAGTACAGTGTATTGAACTGAAGAGGAGCTACTGTTCTTGTCAGTTTCCTAAGCAGCATTGAACTAGATATGGCCCGTGTGTGAAGTAATCACCGTTCTTTTGTTCTGAGCAAGCTCACTGTACTGGCACTATAGGAAACACAGCAGAGTAGAAGAGTGCTCTTTTCTCAAAGCAGAGTGTGTTTCTTGTAAAGCGAGGTAGCGTTTGTTTCCCAGTCCTAAATGGAGTTGAATCCCATGCAGTTTCTGGTCCTACGAGCAAGAGTTGTTTTCTGGTAAATAGAGACACTATTGTGCTCCCATTGTCATAAACAGGGCAAATAGCACTGGCGTCTGTTCCGAGCATGTAGAGTGTATTGGAATGAAGAGGAGCTACTGTTCTTGTCAGTTTCCTAAGCAGAATTGAACTGGATATGTCCATGTGTGTAGGAAGCACAGTTCTTTTGTTCTGAGCAAGCTCGCTGTACTGGACCTATAGGAAATACAGGAGAATAGAAGAGTGCTCTTTTCTCAAAAGCAGAGTGTGTTTCTTGTAAGGCGAGCTAGCGTTTGTTTCCCAGTCCTAAATGGAGTTGAATCACATGCAGTTTTTGGTCCTACGAGCAAGAGTTTTTTTCTGGTAAGGAAAGTCACTATTGCGCTCCCATTTCCATACAAAGTGCAAATAGCACTCGCATCTGTTCACAGGAAGTACAGTGTATTGGACTGAAGAGGAGCTACTGTTCTCGTCAGTTTCCTAAGCAGAGTTGAACTAGATATGGCCCGTGTTTGTAGGAAGCACAGTTCTTTTGTTCTGAGCAAGCTCACTGTTCTGGCCCTATGGTAAACACAGTAGAGTAGAAGAATGCTCTTTTCTCAAAAGCAGAGTGTGTTTCTTGTAAGGCGAGGTAGCGTTTGTTTCCCAGTCCTAAACGGAGTTGAATCCCATGCAGTTTCTGGTCCTACGAGTAAGAGTTGTTTTCTCGTAAGAAGAGACACTATTGTGCTCCCATTGTCATACACAGGGCAAATAGCACTGGCCTCTTTTCCCAGCATGTAGAGTGTGTTGGACTGAAGAGGAGCTACTGTTCTTGTCAGTTTCCTAAGCAGAATTGAACTGGATATGGCCATGCGTGTAGGAAGCACAGTTCTTTTGTTCTGAGCAAGCTTGCTGTACTGGCCATATAGGAAACTCAGTAGAGTAGAAGAGTGCTCTTTTCTCAAAAGCAGAGTGTGTTTCTCGTAAGGCGAGCTAGCGTTTGTTTCCCAGTCCTAAATGGAGTTGAATCACATGCAGTTTTTGGTCCTACGAGCAAGAGTTGTTTTCTGGTAAGGATAGTCACTATTGCGCTCCCATTGCCATACACAGTGCAAATAGCACTCGCGTCTGTTCCCAGCAAGTACAGTGTAATTGGACTGAAGAGGAGCTACTGTACTTGTCAGTTTCCTAAGCAGCATTGAACTAGAATGGCCCGTGTGTGAAGGAAGCACAGTTCTTTTGTTCTGAGCAAGCTCACTGTACGGGCACTATAGGAAACACAGCAGAGTAGAAGAGTGCTCTTTTCTCAAAAGCAGAGTGTGTTTCTTGTAAGGCGTAGTAGCGTTTGTTTCCCAGTCCTAAATGGAGTTGAATCCCATGCAGTTTCTGGTCCTACGAGTTAGAGTTGTTTTCTGGTAAATAGAGACACTATTGTGCTCCCATTGTCATACACAGGGCAAATAGCACTGGCGTCTGTTCCCAGCATGTAGAGTGTATTGGACTGAAGAGGAGCTACTGTCATTGTCAGTTTCCTAAGCAGAATTGAACTGGATATGTCCATGTGTGTAGGAAGCACAGTTCTTTTGTTCTGAGCAAGTTCGCTGTACTGGCCCTATAGGAAACACAGGAGAATAGAAGAGTGCTCTTTTCTCAAAAGCAGAGTGTGTTTCTTGTAAGGCGAGCTAGCGTTTGTTTCCCAGTCCTAAATGGAGTTGAATCACATGCAGTTTTTGGTCCTACGAGCACTAGTTTTTTTCTGGTAAGGAAAGTCACTATTGCGCTCCCATTTCCATACAAAGTGCAAATAGCACTCGCATCTGTTCCCAGGAAGTACAGTGTATTGGACTGAAGAGGAGCTACTGTTCTCGTCAGTTTCCTAAGCAGAGTTGAACTAGATATGGCCCGTGTGTGTAGGAAGCACAATTCTTTTGTTCTGAGCAAGCTCACTGTTCTGGCCCTATGGGAAACACAGTAGAGTAGAAGAGTGCTCTTTTCTCAAAAGCAGAGTGTGTTTCTTGTAAGGCGAGGTAGCGTTTGTTTCCCAGTCCTAAATGGAGTTGAATCCCATGCAGTTTCTAGTCCTACGAGCAAGAGTTTTTTTCTGGTAAGAAGCGACACTATAGTGCTCCCATTGTCATACACAGTGCAAATAGCACTCGCGTCTTTTCCCAGCATGTAGAGTGTATTGGACTGAAGAGGAGCTACTGTTCTTGTCAGTTTCCTAAGCAGAATTGAACTGGATATGGCCATGTGTGTAGGAAGCACAGTTCTTTTGTTCTGAGCAAGCTCGCTGTACTGGCCCTATAGGAAACACAGGAGAATAGAAGAGTGCTCTTTTCTCAAAAGCAGAGTGTGTTTCTTGTAAGGCGAGCTAGCGTTTGTTTCCCAGTCCTAAATGGAGTTGAATCACATGCAGTTTTTGGTCCTACGAGCAAGAGTTGTTTTCTGGTAAGGAAAGTTACTATTGCGCTTCCATTGCCATACACAGTGCAAATAGCACTCGCAGCTGTTCTTAGCAAGTACAGTGTATTGGACTGAAGTGGAGCTACTGTTCTTGTCAGTTTCCTAAGCAGAATTGAACTAGATATGGCCCGTGTGTGGAGGAAGCACAGTTCTATTGTTCTGAGCAAGCTCACTGTTCGGACCCCATAGGAAACACAGTAGAGTAGAAGTGTGCCCTTTTCTCAAAAGCAGAGCGTGTTACTTGTAAGGCGAGCTAGCGTTTTCTTCCCAGAGCTAAATGGAGTTGAATCCCATGCAGTTTGTGGTCCTACGAGCAAGAGTTGTTTTCTGGTAAGAAGAGACACTATTGTGCTCCCATTGTCATACACAGGGCAAATAGCACTGGCGTCTGTTCCCAGCATGTACACTGTATTGTACTGAAGAGGAGCTATTTTTTTTGTCAGTTTCCTAAGCAGAGTTGAACTAGATATGGCCCGTGTGTGTAGGAAGCACAGTTCTTTTGTTCTGAGCAAGCTCACTGTTCGTAACACTTAAGAAACACAGTAGAGTAGAAGAGTGCCCTTTTTTCAAAAGCAGAGTGTGTTTCTTGTAAGGCAAGCTAACGTTTGTTTCCCAGTCCTAAATAAAGTTGAGTCACTTGCAGTTTTTGGTCCTACGAGCAAAAGTTGTTTTATGGTAAGAATTGTCACTATTGCACTCCCATTGTCATACACAGGGCAAATAGCACTGGTGTCGGTTCCCAGCATGTACAGTGTATTGGACTGAAGAGTATCTACTGTTCTTGTCAGTTTCTTAAGCAGAATTGATCTAGATATGGTCGTTTGTGTAGGAAGCACAGTTCTTTTGTTCTGAGCAAGCTCACTGTTCTGGCCACATAGGAAACACAGTAGAGTAGAAGAGTGCTCTTTTCTCAAAAGCAGAGTGTGTTTCTTGTAAGGCAAGCTAGCGTTTGTTGCCCAGTCCTAAATGGAGTTGAATCACATGCAGTTTCTTGTCCTAGGAGCAAGAGTTGTTTTCTGGTAAGGAAAGTCACTATTGTGCTCCAATTGCCATACACAGTGCAAATAGCACTGGCGTCTGTTCCCAGCAAGTACAGTGTATTGGACTGAAGAGGAGCAACTGTTCTTCTAAGTTTCCCAAAAAGAGTTGAACTAGATATGGCCCGTGTGTGTAGGAAGCAAAGTTCTTTTGTTCTGAGCAAGCTCATTTTTCGGACCCCAAAGGAAACACAGTAGATTAGAAGAGTGCCGTTTTCTCAAAATCAGAGTCTGTTTCTTGTAAGGCGAGCTTGCGTTTATTTCCAAGTTCTAAATGGAGTTGAATCACATGCAGTTTTCAGTCCTACGAGCAAGAGTTGTTTTCTGGTAAGGAAAGTCACTATTGAGCTCCCATTGCCATACACAGTGCAAATAGCACTCGCGTCTGTTCCCAGCAAGTACAGTGTATTGGACTGAAGAGGAGCTACTTTTCTTGACAGTTTCCAAAGCAGAGTTGAACTAGATATATCCCGTGTGTGTAGGAAGCACAGTTCTTTTTTTCTGACCAAGCTCACTGTTCAGACGCCATAGGAAACACAGTTGAGTAGAAGAGTGCTCATTTCTCAAAAGCAGAGTGTGTTTCTTGTAAGGCAAGCTAGTGTTTGTTTCCCAGTTAGAAATGGTGTTGAATCCCATGCAGTTTCTGGTCCTACGAGCAAAAGTTGTGTTCTGGTAAAAAGATTCACTATTGCGCTCCCATGGCCATACACAGTGCAAATAGCATACGCGTCTGTTCCCAGGAAGTACAGTGTATTGGACTGAATAGGAGCTACTGTTCTTGTCAGTTTCCTAAGCAGAATTGAACTAGATATGGCCGTGTGTGTAGGAAGCACACCTCTTTTGTTCTGAGCAAGCTCACTGTTCTGGCCATATAGGAAACACAGTAGAGTAGAAGAGTGCTCTTTTCTCAAAAGCAGAGTGTGTTTCTTGTAAGGTGACCTAGCGTTTGTTTCCTAGTCCTAAAAGGAGTTGTATCACATGCAGTTTTTGGTCATACAAGCAAGAGTTGTTTTCTGGTAAGGAAAGTCACTATTGCACTCCCATTGCCATACACATTACTAATAGCACTCGCGTCTCTTCCCAGCAAGTACAGTGTATTGGACTGAATAGGAGCTACTGTTGTTGTCAGTTTCCTAAGCAGAGTTGAACTAGATAGGGTCCGTGTGTGTAGGAAGCACAGTTTTTTGTTCTGAGCATGCTCACTGTTTGGACCCCATAGGAAACTCAGTAGAGTAGAAGAGTGCTTTTTTCTCAAAAGCAGAGTGTGTTTCTTGTAAGGCGAGCTATCGTTTGTTTCCCAGTCCTAAATGGAGTTGAATCACATGCAGTTTTTGGTCCTAAGAGCAAGAGTTGTTTTCTCGTAAGGAAAGTCACTATTGCCCTCCCTTTGCCATACACAGTGCCAATAGCACTCGCGTCTGTTCCCAGCAAGTACAGTGTATTGGACTGAAGAGGAGCTACTGTTCTTGTCAGTTTCCTAAGCAGAGTTGAACTAGATATGGACCGTGTGTGCAGGAAGCACATTTCTTTTGTTCTGAGCAAGCTCACTGTTTGAACTCCATAGGAAACACAGTAGAGTAGAAGAGTGCTCTTTTTTCAAAAGCAGAGTGTGTTTCTTGTAAGGCGAGCTAGCGTTTGTTTCCCAGTCCTAAATGGAGTTGAATCACATGCAGTTTCTTGTCCTAAGAGCAAGAGTTGTTTTCTGGTAAGAAGAGTCACTATTGCGCTCCCATTGTCATACACAGGGCAAATAGCACTGGCGTCTGTTCCCAACATGTACAGTGTATTGGACTGAAGAGGATCTACTGTTCTTGTCAGTTTCCTAAGCAGAATTGAACTAGATATGGCCGTATTTGTAGGAAGCACAGTTCTTTTGTTCTGAGCAAACTCACTGTTCTGGCCCTATAGGAAACACAGTAGAGTAGAAGAGTGCTCTTTTCTCAAAAGCAGAGTGTGTTTCTCGTAAGTCGAGCTAGCGTTTGTTTCCCAGTCCTAAATGGAGTTGAATCACATGCAGTTTTTGGTCCTACGAGCAAGAGTATTTTTCTGGTAAGGATAGTCACTATTGCGCTCCCATTGCCATACACAGTGCAAATAGCACTCGCGTCTGTTCCCAGCAAGTACAGTGTATTGGACTGAAGAGGAGCTACTGTTCTTGTCAGTTTCCTAAGCAGCATTGAACTAGATATGGCCCGTGTGTGAAGGAAGCACAGTTCTTTTGTTCTGAGCAAGCTCACTGTACTGGCACTATAGGAAACACAGTAGAGTAGAAGAGTGCTCTTTTCTCAAAAGCAGAGTGTGTTTCTTGTAAGGCGAGCTAGCGTTTCTTTCCCAGTCCTAAATGGAGTTGAAAAACATGCAGTTTTTGGTCCTACGAGCACTAGTTTTTTTCTGGTAAGGAAAGTCACTATTGCGCTCCCATTTCCATACAAAGTGCAAATAGCACTCGCATCTGTTCCCAGGAAGTACAGTGTATTGGACTGAAGAGGAGCTACTGTTCTCGTCAGTTTCCTAAGCAGAGTTGAACTAGATATGGCCCGTGTGTGTAGGAAGCAAAATTCTTTTGTTCTGAGCAAGCTCACTGTTCTGGCCCTATGGGAAACACAGTAGAGTAGAAGAGTGCTCTTTTCTCAAAAGCAGAGTGTGTTTCTTGTAAGGCGAACTAGCGTTTGTTTCCCAGTCCTAAATGGAGTTGAATCCCATGCAGTTTCTAGTCCTACGAGCAAGAGTTTTTTTCTGGTAAGAAGCGACACTATTGTGCTCCCATTGTCATACACAGGGCAAATAGCACTGGCGTCTTTTCCCAGCATGTAGAGTGTATTGGACTGAAGAGGAGCTACTGTTCTTGTCAGTTTTCTAAGCAGAATTGAACTGGATATGGCCATGTGTGTAGGAAGCACAGTTCTTTTGTTCTGAGCAAGCTCGCTGTACTGGCCCTATAGGAAACACAGGAGAATAGAAGAGTGCTCTTTTCTCAAAAGCAGAGTGTGTTTCTTGTAAGGCGAGCTAGCGTTTGTTTCCCAGTCCTAAATGGAGTTGAATCACATGCAGTTTTTGGTCCTACGAGCAAGAGTTGTTTTCTGTTAAGGAAAGTCACTATTGCGCTTCCATTGCCATACACAGTGCAAATAGCACTCGCAGCTGTTCTTAGCAAGTACAGTGTATTGGACTGAAGTGGAGCTACTGTTCTTGTCAGTTTCCTAAGCAGAATTGAACTAGATATGGCCCGTGTGTGTAGGAAGCACAGTTCTATTGTTCTGAGCAAGCTCACTGTTCGGACCCCATAGGAAAAACAGTAGAGTAGAAGTGTGCCCTTTTCTCAAAAGCAGAGTGTGTTTCTTGTAAGGCGAGCTAGCGTTTTCTTCCCAGACCTAAAAGGAGTTGAATCCCATGCAGTTTCTGGTCCAACGAGCAAGAGTTGTTTTCTGGTAAGAAGAGACACTATTGTGCTCCCATTGTCATACACAGGGCAAATAGCACTGGCGTCTGTTCCCAGCATGTACACTGTATTGTAGTGAAGAGGAGCTACTTTTCTTGTCAGTTTCCTAAGCAGAGTTGAACTAGATATGGCCCGTGTGTGTAGGAAGCACAGTTCATTTGTTCTGAGCAAGCTCACTGTTCGGAACACTTAAGAAACACAGTAGAGTAGAAGAGTGCCCTTTTCTCAAAAGCAGAGTGTGTTTCTTGTAAGGCAAGCTAACGTTTGTTTCCCAGTCCTAAATAAAGTTGAGTCACTTGCAGTTTTTGGTCCTACGAGCAAGAGTTGTTTTCTGGTAAGGAAAGTCACTATTGAGCTCACATTGCCATACACAGTGCAAGAAGCACTCGCATCTGTTCCCAGCAAGTACAGTGTATTGAACTGAAGAGGAGCTACTGTTCTTGTCAGTTTCCTAAGCAGCATTGAACTAGATATGGCCCGTGTGTGAAGTAATCACCGTTCTTTTGTTCTGAGCAAGCTCACTGTACTGGCACTATAGGAAACACAGCAGAGTAGAAGAGTGCTCTTTTCTCAAAGCAGAGTGTGTTTCTTGTAAGGCGAGGTAGCGTTTGTTTCCCAGTCCTAAATGGAGTTGAATCCCATGCAGTTTCTGGTCCTACGAGCAAGAGTTGTTTTCTGGTAAATAGAGACACTATTGTGCTCCCATTGTCATAAACAGGGCAAATAGCACTGGCGTCTGTTCCGAGCATGTAGAGTGTATTGGAATGAAGAGGAGCTACTGTTCTTGTCAGTTTCCTAAGCAGAATTGAACTGGATATGTCCATGTGTGTAGGAAGCACAGTTCTTTTGTTCTGAGCAAGCTCGCTGTACTGGACCTATAGGAAATACAGGAGAATAGAAGAGTGCTCTTTTCTCAAAAGCAGAGTGTGTTTCTTGTAAGGCGAGCTAGCGTTTGTTTCCCAGTCCTAAATGGAGTTGAATCACATGCAGTTTTTGGTCCTACGAGCAAGAGTTTTTTTCTGGTAAGGAAAGTCACTATTGCGCTCCCATTTCCATACAAAGTGCAAATAGCACTCGCATCTGTTCACAGGAAGTACAGTGTATTGGACTGAAGAGGAGCTACTGTTCTTGTCAGTTTCCTAAGCAGAGTTGAACTAGATATGGCCCGTGTTTGTAGGAAGCACAGTTCTTTTGTTCTGAGCAAGCTCACTGTTCTGGCCCTATGGTAAACACAGTAGAGTAGAAGAATGCTCTTTTCTCAAAAGCAGAGTGTGTTTCTTGTAAGGCGAGGTAGCGTTTGTTTCCCAGTCCTAAACGGAGTTGAATCCCATGCAGTTTCTGGTCCTACGAGTAAGAGTTGTTTTCTCGTAAGAAGAGACACTATTGTACTCCCATTGTCATACACAGGGCAAATAGCACTGGCCTCTTTTCCCAGCATGTAGAGTGTGTTGGACTGAAGAGGAGCTACTGTTCTTGTCAGTTTCCTAAGCAGAATTGAACTGGATATGGCCATGCGTGTAGGAAGCACAGTTCTATTGTTCTGAGCAAGCCAGCTGTACTGGCCATATAGGAAACTCAGTAGAGTAGAAGAGTGCTCTTTTCTCAAAAGCAGAGTGTGTTTCTCGTAAGGAGAGCTAGCGTTTGTTTCCCAGTCCTAAATGGAGTTGAATCACATGCAGTTTTTGGTCCTACGAGCAAGAGTTGTTTTCTGGTAAGGATAGTCACTATTGCGCTCCCATTGCCATACACAGTGCAAATAGCACTCGCGTCTGTTCCCAGCAAGTACAGTGTATTGGACTGAAGAGGAGCTACTGTTCTTGTCAGTTTCCTAAGCAGCATTGAACTAGATATGGCCCGTGTGTGAAGGAAGCACAGTTCTTTTGTTCTGAGCAAGCTCACTGTACGGGCACTATAGGAAACACAGTAGAGTAGAAGAGTGCTCTTTTCTCAAAAGCAGAGTGTGTTTCTTGTAAGGCGAGCTAGCGTTTGTTTCCCAGTCCTAAATGGAGTTGAATCACATGCAGTTTTTGGTCCTACGAGCACTAGTTTTTTTCTGGTAAGGAAAGTCACTATTGCGCTCCCATTTCCATACAAAGTGCAAATAGCACTCGCATCTGTTCCCAGGAAGTACAGTGTATTGGACTGAAGAGGAGCTACTGTTCTCGTCAGTTTCCTAAGCAGAGTTGAACTAGATATGGCCCGTGTGTGTAGGAAGCAAAATTCTTTTGTTCTGAGCAAGCTCACTGTTCTGGCCCTATGGGAAACACAGTAGAGTAGAAGAGTGCTCTTTTCTCAAAAGCAGAGTGTGTTTCTTGTAAGGCGAACTAGCGTTTGTTTCCCAGTCCTAAATGGAGTTGAATCCCATGCAGTTTCTAGTCCTACGAGCAAGAGTTTTTTTCTGGTAAGAAGCGACACTATTGTGCTCCCATTGTCATACACAGGGCAAATAGCACTGGCGTCTTTTCCCAGCATGTAGAGTGTATTGGACTGAAGAGGAGCTACTGTTCTTGTCAGTTTTCTAAGCAGAATTGAACTGGATATGGCCATGTGTGTAGGAAGCACAGTTCTTTTGTTCTGAGCAAGCTCGCTGTACTGGCCCTATAGGAAACACAGGAGAATAGAAGAGTGCTCTTTTCTCAAAAGCAGAGTGTGTTTCTTGTAAGGCGAGCTAGCGTTTGTTTCCCAGTCCTAAATGGAGTTGAATCACATGCAGTTTTTGGTCCTACGAGCAAGAGTTGTTTTCTGTTAAGGAAAGTCACTATTGCGCTTCCATTGCCATACACAGTGCAAATAGCACTCGCAGCTGTTCTTAGCAAGTACAGTGTATTGGACTGAAGTGGAGCTACTGTTCTTGTCAGTTTCCTAAGCAGAATTGAACTAGATATGGCCCGTGTGTGTAGGAAGCACAGTTCTATTGTTCTGAGCAAGCTCACTGTTCGGACCCCATAGGAAAAACAGTAGAGTAGAAGTGTGCCCTTTTCTCAAAAGCAGAGTGTGTTTCTTGTAAGGCGAGCTAGCGTTTTCTTCCCAGACCTAAAAGGAGTTGAATCCCATGCAGTTTGTGGTCCTACGAGCAAGAGTTGTTTTCTGGTAAGAAGAGACACTATTGTGCTCCCATTGTCATACACAGGGCAAATAGCACTGGCGTCTGTTCCCAGCATGTACACTGTATTGTAGTGAAGAGGAGCTACTTTTCTTGTCAGTTTCCTAAGCAGAGTTGAACTAGATATGGCCCGTGTGTGTAGGAAGCACAGTTCATTTGTTCTGAGCAAGCTCACTGTTCGGAACACTTAAGAAACACAGTAGAGTAGAAGAGTGCCCTTTTCTCAAAAGCAGAGTGTGTTTCTTGTAAGGCAAGCTAACGTTTGTTTCCCAGTCCTAAATAAAGTTGAGTCACTTGCAGTTTTTGGTCCTATGAGCAAGAGTTGTTTTCTGGTAAGGAAAGTCACTATTGAGCTCACATTGCCATACACAGTGCAAGAAGCACTCGCATCTGTTCCCAGCAAGTACAGTGTATTGAACTGAAGAGGAGCTACTGTTCTTGTCAGTTTCCTAAGCAGCATTGAACTAGATATGGCCCGTGTGTGAAGTAATCACCGTTCTTTTGTTCTGAGCAAGCTCACTGTACTGGCACTATAGGAAACACAGCAGAGTAGAAGAGTGCTCTTTTCTCAAAGCAGAGTGTGTTTCTTGTAAGGCGAGGTAGCGTTTGTTTCCCAGTCCTAAATGGAGTTGAATCCCATGCAGTTTCTGGTCCTACGAGCAAGAGTTGTTTTCTGGTAAATAGAGACACTATTGTGCTCCCATTGTCATAAACAGGGCAAATAGCACTGGCGTCTGTTCCGAGCATGTAGAGTGTATTGGAATGAAGAGGAGCTACTGTTCTTGTCAGTTTCCTAAGCAGAATTGAACTGGATATGTCCATGTGTGTAGGAAGCACAGTTCTTTTGTTCTGAGCAAGCTCGCTGTACTGGACCTATAGGAAACACAGGAGAATAGAAGAGTGCTCTTTTCTCAAAAGCAGAGTGTGTTTCTTGTAAGGCGAGCTAGCGTTTGTTTCCCAGTCCTAAATGGAGTTGAATCACATGCAGTTTTTGGTCCTACGAGCAAGAGGATTTTTCTGGTAAGGAAAGTCACTATTGCGCTCCCATTTCCATACAAAGTGCAAATAGCACTCGCATCTGTTCACAGGAAGTACAGTGTATTGGACTGAAGAGGAGCTACTGTTCTCGTCAGTTTCCTAAGCAGAGTTGAACTAGATATGGCCCGTGTTTGTAGGAAGCACAGTTCTTTTGTTCTGAGCAAGCTCACTGTTCTGGCACTATGGTAAACACAGTAGAGTAGAAGAATGCTCTTTTCTCAAAAGCAGAGTGTGTTTCTTGTAAGGCGAGGTAGCGTTTGTTTCCCAGTCCTAAACGGAGTTGAATCCCATGCAGTTTCTGGTCCTACGAGTAAGAGTTGTTTTCTCGTAAGAAGAGACACTATTGTGCTCCCATTGTCATACACAGGGCAAATAGCACTGGCCTCTTTTCCCAGCATGTAGAGTGTGTTGGACTGAAGAGGAGCTACTGTTCTTGTCAGTTTCCTAAGCAGAATTGAACTGGATATGGCCATGCGTGTAGGAAGCACAGTTCTTTTGTTCTGAGCAAGCTTGCTGTACTGGCCATATAGGAAACTCAGTAGAGTAGAAGAGTGCTCTTTTCTCAAAAGCAGAGTGTGTTTCTCGTAAGGCGAGCTAGCGTTTGTTTCCCAGTCCTAAATGGAGTTGAATCACATGCAGTTTTTGGTCCTACGAGCAAGAGTTGTTTTCTGGTAAGGATAGTCACTATTGCGCTCCCATTGCCATACACAGTGCAAATAGCACTCGCGTCTGTTCCCAGCAAGTACAGTGTATTGGACTGAAGAGGAGCTACTGTTCTTGTCAGTTTCCTAAGCAGCATTGAACTAGATATGGCCCGTGTGTGAAGGAAGCACAGTTCTTTTGTTCTGAGCAAGCTCACTGTACGGGCACTATAGGAAACACAGCAGAGTAGAAGAGTGCTCTTTTCTCAAAAGCAGAGTGTGTTTCTTGTAAGGCGTAGTAGCGTTTGTTTCCCAGTCCTAAATGGAGTTGAATCCCATGCAGTTTCTGGTCCTACGAGTTAGAGTTGTTTTCTGGTAAATAGAGACACTATTGTGCTCCCATTGTCATACACAGGGCAAATAGCACTGGCGTCTGTTCCCAGCATGTAGAGTGTATTGGACTGAAGAGGAGCTACTGTCATTGTCAGTTTCCTAAGCAGAATTGAACTGGATATGTCCATGTGTGTAGGAAGCACAGTTCTTTTGTTCTGAGCAAGTTCGCTGTACTGGCCCTATAGGAAACACAGGAGAATAGAAGAGTGCTCTTTTCTCAAAAGCAGAGTGTGTTTCTTGTAAGGCGAGCTAGCGTTTGTTTCCCAGTCCTAAATGGAGTTGAATCACATGCAGTTTTTGGTCCTACGAGCACTAGTTTTTTTCTGGTAAGGAAAGTCACTATTGCGCTCCCATTTCCATACAAAGTGCAAATAGCACTCGCATCTGTTCCCAGGAAGTAGAGTGTATTGGACTGAAGAGGAGCTACTGTTCTCGTCAGTTTCCTAAGCAGAGTTGAACTAGATATGGCCCGTGTGTGTAGGAAGCACAATTCTTTTGTTCTGAGCAAGCTCACTGTTTTGGCCCTATGGGAAACACAGTAGAGTAGAAGAGTGCTCTTTTCTCAAAAGCAGAGTGTGTTTCTTGTAAGGCGAGGTAGCGTTTGTTTCCCAGTCCTAAATGGAGTTGAATCCCATGCAGTTTCTAGTCCTACGAGCAAGAGTTTTTTTCTGGTAAGAAGCGACACTATAGTGCTCCCATTGTCATACACAGTGCAAATAGCACTCGCGTCTTTTCCCAGCATGTAGAGTGTATTGGACTGAAGAGGAGCTACTGTTCTTGTCAGTTTCCTAAGCAGAATTGAACTGGATATGGCCATGTGTGTAGGAAGCACAGTTCTTTTGTTCTGAGCAAGCTCGCTGTACTGGCCCTATAGGAAACACAGGAGAATAGAAGAGTGCTCTTTTCTCAAAAGCAGAGTGTGTTTCTTGTAAGGCGAGCTAGCGTTTGTTTCCCAGTCCTAAATGGAGTTGAATCACATGCAGTTTTTGGTCCTACGAGCAAGAGTTGTTTTCCGGTAAGGAAAGTTACTATTGCGCTTCCATTGCCATACACAGTGCAAATAGCACTCGCAGCTGTTCTTAGCAAGTACAGTGTATTGGACTGAAGTGGAGCTACTGTTCTTGTCAGTTTCCTAAGCAGAATTGAACTAGATATGGCCCGTGTGTGTAGGAAGCACAGTTCTATTGTTCTGAGCAAGCTCACTGTTCGGACCCCATAGGAAACACAGTAGAGTAGAAGTGTGCCCTTTTCTCAAAAGCAGAGCGTGTTACTTGTAAGGCGAGCTAGCGTTTTCTTCCCAGAGCTAAATGGAGTTGAATCCCATGCAGTTTGTGGTCCTACGAGCAAGAGTTGTTTTCTGGTAAGAAGAGACACTATTGTGCTCCCATTGTCATACACAGGGCAAATAGCACTGGCGTCTGTTCCCAGCATGTACACTGTATTGTACTGAAGAGGAGCTATTTTTTTTGTCAGTTTCCTAAGCAGAGTTGAACTAGATATGGCCCGTGTGTGTAGGAAGCACAGTTCTTTTGTTCTGAGCAAGCTCACTGTTCGTAACACTTAAGAAACACAGTAGAGTAGAAGAGTGCCCTTTTTTCAAAAGCAGAGTGTGTTTCTTGTAAGGCAAGCTAACGTTTGTTTCCCAGTCCTAAATAAAGTTGAGTCACTTGCAGTTTTTGGTCCTACGAGCAAGAGTTGTTTTATGGTAAGAATTGTCACTATTGCACTCCCATTGTCATACACAGGGCAAATAGCACTGGTGTCGGTTCCCAGCATGTACAGTGTATTGGACTGAAGAGTATCTACTGTTCTTGTCAGTTTCTTAAGCAGAATTGATCTAGATATGGTCGTGTGTGTAGGAAGCACAGTTCTTTTGTTCTGAGCAAGCTCACTGTTCTGGCCACATAGGAAACACAGTAGAGTAGAAGAGTGCTCTTTTCTCAAAAGCAGAGTGTGTTTCTTGTAAGGCAAGCTAGCGTTTGTTGCCCAGTCCTAAATGGAGTTGAATCACATGCAGTTTCTTGTCCTAGGAGCAAGAGTTGTTTTCTGGTAAGGAAAGTCACTATTGTGCTCCAATTGCCATACACAGTGCAAATAGCACTGGCGTCTGTTCCCAGCAAGTACAGTGTATTGGACTGAAGAGGAGCAACTGTTCTTCTAAGTTTCCCAAAAAGAGTTGAACTAGATATGGCCCGTGTGTGTAGGAAGCAAAGTTCTTTTGTTCTGAGCAAGCTCATTTTTCGGACCCCAAAGGAAACACAGTAGATTAGAAGAGTGCCGTTTTCTCAAAATCAGAGTCTGTTTCTTGTAAGGCGAGCTTGCGTTTATTTCCAAGTTCTAAATGGAGTTGAATCACATGCAGTTTTCAGTCCTACGAGCAAGAGTTGTTTTCTGGTAAGGAAAGTCACTATTGAGCTCCCATTGCCATACACAGTGCAAATAGCACTCGCGTCTGTTCCCAGCAAGTACAGTGTATTGGACTGAAGAGGAGCTACTTTTCTTGACAGTTTCCAAAGCAGAGTTGAACTAGATATATCCCGTGTGTGTAGGAAGCACAGTTCTTTTTTTCTGACCAAGCTCACTGTTCAGACGCCATAGGAAACACAGTTGAGTAGAAGAGTGCTCATTTCTCAAAAGCAGAGTGTGTTTCTTGTTAGGCGAGCTAGTGTTTGTTTCCCAGTTAGAAATGGTGTTGAATCCCATGCAGTTTCTGGTCCTACGAGCAAAAGTTGTGTTCTGGTAAAAAGATTCACTATTGCGCTCCCATGGCCATACACAGTGCAAATAGCATACGCGTCTGTTCCCAGGAAGTACAGTGTATTGGACTGAATAGGAGCTACTGTTCTTGTCAGTTTCCTAAGCAGAATTGAACTAGATATGTCCGTGTGTGTAGGAAGCACACCTCTTTTGTTCTGAGCAAGCTCACTGTTCTGGCCATATAGGAAACACAGTAGAGTAGAAGAGTGCTCTTTTCTCAAAAGCAGAGTGTGTTTCTTGTAAGGTGACCTAGCGTTTGTTTCCTAGTCCTAAAAGGAGTTGTATCACATGCAGTTTTTGGTCATACAAGCAAGAGTTGTTTTCTGGTAAGGAAAGTCACTATTGCACTCCCATTGCCATACACATTACTAATAGCACTCGCGTCTCTTCCCAGCAAGTACAGTGTATTGGACTGAATAGGAGCTACTGTTGTTGTCAGTTTCCTAAGCAGAGTTGAACTAGATAGGGTCCGTGTGTGTAGGAAGCACAGTTTTTTGTTCTGAGCATGCTCACTGTTTGGACCCCATAGGAAACTCAGTAGAGTAGAAGAGTGCTTTTTTCTCAAAAGCAGAGTGTGTTTCTTGTAAGGCGAGCTATCGTTTGTTTCCCAGTCCTAAATGGAGTTGAATCACATGCAGTTTTTGGTCCTAAGAGCAAGAGTTGTTTTCTCGTAAGGAAAGTCACTATTGCCCTCCCTTTGCCATACACAGTGCCAATAGCACTCGCGTCTGTTCCCAGCAAGTACAGTGTATTGGACTGAAGAGGAGCTACTGTTCTTGTCAGTTTCCTAAGCAGAGTTGAACTAGATATGGCCCGTGTGTGCAGGAAGCACATTTCTTTTGTTCTGAGCAAGCTCACTGTTCGGACTCCATAGGAAACACAGTAGAGTAGAAGAGTGCTCTTTTCTCAAAAGCAGAGTGTGTTTCTTGTAAGGCGAGCTAGCGTTTGTTTCCCAGTCCTAAATGGAGTTGAATCACATGCAGTTTCTTGTCCTAAGAGCAAGAGTTGTTTTCTGGTAAGAAGAGTCACTATTGCGCTCCCATTGTCATACACAGGGCAAATAGCACTGGCGTCTGTTCCCAACATGTACAGTGTATTGGACTGAAGAGGATCTACTGTTCTTGTCAGTTTCCTAAGCAGAATTGAAATAGATATGGCCGTATTTGTAGGAAGCACAGTTCTTTTGTTCTGAGCAAACTCACTGTTCTGGCCCTATAGGAAACACAGTAGAGTAGAAGAGTGCTCTTTTCTCAAAAGCAGAGTGTGTTTCTTGTAAGTCGAGCTAGCGTTTGTTTCCCAGTCCTAAATGGAGTTGAATCACATGCAGTTTTTGGTCCTACGAGCAAGAGTTGTTTTCTGGTAAGGATAGTCACTATTGCGCTCCCATTGCCATACACAGTGCAAATAGCACTCGCGTCTGTTCCCAGCAAGTACAGTGTATTGGACTGAAGAGGAGCTACTGTTCTTGTCAGTTTCCTAAGTTGCATTGAACTAGATATGGCCCGTGTGTGAAGGAAGCACAGTTCTTTTGTTCTGAGCAAGCTCACTGTACGGGCACTATAGGAAACACAGTAGAGTAGAAGAGTGCTCTTTTCTCAAAAGCAGAGTGTGTTTCTTGTAAGGCGAGCTAGCGTTTGTTTCCCAGTCCTAAATGGAGTTGAATCACATGCAGTTTTTGGTCCTACGAGCACTAGTTTTTTTCTGGTAAGGAAAGTCACTATTGCGCTCCCATTTCCATACAAAGTGCAAATAGCACTCGCATCTGTTCCCAGGAAGTACAGTGTATTGGACTGAAGAGGAGCTACTGTTCTCGTCAGTTTCCTAAGCAGAGTTGAACTAGATATGGCCCGTGTGTGTAGGAAGCAAAATTCTTTTGTTCTGAGCAAGCTCACTGTTCTGGCCCTATGGGAAACACAGTAGAGTAGAAGAGTGCTCTTTTCTCAAAAGCAGAGTGTGTTTCTTGTAAGGCGAACTAGCGTTTGTTTCCCAGTCCTAAATGGAGTTGAATCCCATGCAGTTTCTAGTCCTACGAGCAAGAGTTTTTTTCTGGTAAGAAGCGACACTATTGTGCTCCCATTGTCATACACAGGGCAAATAGCACTGGCGTCTTTTCCCAGCATGTAGAGTGTATTGGACTGAAGAGGAGCTACTGTTCTTGTCAGTTTCCTAAGCAGAATTGAACTGGATATGGCCATGTGTGTAGGAAGCACAGTTCTTTTGTTCTGAGCAAGCTCGCTGTACTGGCCCTATAGGAAACACAGGAGAATAGAAGAGTGCTCTTTTCTCAAAAGCAGAGTGTGTTTCTTGTAAGGCGAGCTAGCGTTTGTTTCCCAGTCCTAAATGGAGTTGAATCACATGCAGTTTTTGGTCCTACGAGCAAGAGTTGTTTTCTGTTAAGGAAAGTCACTATTGCGCTTCCATTGCCATACACAGTGCAAATAGCACTCGCAGCTGTTCTTAGCAAGTACAGTGTATTGGACTGAAGTGGAGCTACTGTTCTTGTCAGTTTCCTAAGCAGAATTGAACTAGATATGGCCCGTGTGTGGAGGAAGCACAGTTCTATTGTTCTGAGCAAGCTCACTGTTCGGACCCCATAGGAAAAACAGTAGAGTAGAAGTGTGCCCTTTTCTCAAAAGCAGAGTGTGTTTCTTGTAAGGCGAGCTAGCGTTTTCTTCCCAGACCTAAAAGGAGTTGAATCCCATGCAGTTTCTGGTCCAACGAGCAAGAGTTGTTTTCTGGTAAGAAGAGACACTATTTTGCTCCCATTGTCATACACAGGGCAAATAGCACTGGCGTCTGTTTCCTGCATGTACACTGTATTGTAGTGAAGAGGAGCTACTTTTCTTGTCAGTTTCCTAAGCAGAGTTGAACTAGATATGGCCCGTGTGTGTAGGAAGCACAGTTCATTTGTTCTGAGCAAGCTCACTGTTCGGAACACTTAAGAAACACAGTAGAGTAGAAGAGTGCCCTTTTCTCAAAAGCAGAGTGTGTTTCTTGTAAGGCAAGCTAACGTTTGTTTCCCAGTCCTAAATAAAGTTGAGTCACTTGCAGTTTTTGGTCCTACGAGCAAGAGTTGTTTTCTGGTAAGGAAAGTCACTATTGAGCTCACATTGCCATACACAGTGCAAAAAGCACTCGCATCTGTTCCCAGCAAGTACAGTGTATTGAACTGAAGAGGAGCTACTGTTCTTGTCAGTTTCCTAAGCAGCATTGAACTAGATATGGCCCGTGTGTGAAGTAATCACCGTTCTTTTGTTCTGAGCAAGCTCACTGTACTGGCACTATAGGAAACACAGCAGAGTAGAAGAGTGCTCTTTTCTCAAAGCAGAGTGTGTTTCTTGTAAGGCGAGGTAGCGTTTGTTTCCCAGTCCTAAATGGAGTTGAATCCCATGCAGTTTCTGGTCCTACGAGCAAGAGTTGTTTTCTGGTAAATAGAGACACTATTGTGCTCCCATTGTCATAAACAGGGCAAATAGCACTGGCGTCTGTTCCGAGCATGTAGAGTGTATTGGAATGAAGAGGAGCTACTGTTCTTGTCAGTTTCCTAAGCAGAATTGAACTGGATATGTCCATGTGTGTAGGAAGCACAGTTCTTTTGTTCTGAGCAAGCTCGCTGTACTGGACCTATAGGAAATACAGGAGAATAGAAGAGTGCTCTTTTCTCAAAAGCAGAGTGTGTTTCTTGTAAGGCGAGCTAGCGTTTGTTTCCCAGTCCTAAATGGAGTTGAATCACATGCAGTTTTTGGTCCTACGAGCAAGAGTTTTTTTCTGGTAAGGAAAGTCACTATTGCGCTCCCATTTCCATACAAAGTGCAAATAGCACTCGCATCTGTTCACAGGAAGTACAGTGTATTGGACTGAAGAGGAGCTACTGTTCTCGTCAGTTTCCTAAGCAGAGTTGAACTAGATATGGCCCGTGTTTGTAGGAAGCACAGTTCTTTTGTTCTGAGCAAGCTCACTGTTCTGGCCCTATGGTAAACACAGTAGAGTAGAAGAATGCTCTTTTCTCAAAAGCAGAGTGTGTTTCTTGTAAGGCGAGGTAGCGTTTGTTTCCCAGTCTTAAACGGAGTTGAATCCCATGCAGTTTCTGGTCCTACGAGTAAGAGTTGTTTTCTCGTAAGAAGAGACACTATTGTGCTCCCATTGTCATACACAGGGCAAATAGCACTGGCCTCTTTTCCCAGCATGTAGAGTGTGTTGGACTGAAGAGGAGCTACTGTTCTTGTCAGTTTCCTAAGCAGAATTGAACTGGATATGGCCATGCGTGTAGGAAGCACAGTTCTTTTGTTCTGAGCAAGCTTGCTGTACTGGCCATATAGGAAACTCAGTAGAGTAGAAGAGTGCTCTTTTCTCAAAAGCAGAGTGTGTTTCTCGTAAGGCGAGCTAGCGTTTGTTTCCCAGTCCTAAATGGAGTTGAATCACATGCAGTTTTTGGTCCTACGAGCAAGAGTTGTTTTCTGTTAAGGAAAGTCACTATTGCGCTTCCATTGCCATACACAGTGCAAATAGCACTCGCAGCTGTTCTTAGCAAGTACAGTGTATTGGACTGAAGTGGAGCTACTGTTCTTGTCAGTTTCCTAAGCAGAATTGAACTAGATATGGCCCGTGTGTGGAGGAAGCACAGTTCTATTGTTCTGAGCAAGCTCACTGTTCGGACCCCATAGGAAAAACAGTAGAGTAGAAGTGTGCCCTTTTCTCAAAAGCAGAGTGTGTTTCTTGTAAGGCGAGCTAGCGTTTTCTTCCCAGACCTAAAAGGAGTTGAATCCCATGCAGTTTCTGGTCCAACGAGCAAGAGTTGTTTTCTGGTAAGAAGAGACACTATTTTGCTCCCATTGTCATACACAGGGCAAATAGCACTGGCGTCTGTTTCCTGCATGTACACTGTATTGTAGTGAAGAGGAGCTACTTTTCTTGTCAGTTTCCTAAGCAGAGTTGAACTAGATATGGCCCGTGTGTGTAGGAAGCACAGTTCATTTGTTCTGAGCAAGCTCACTGTTCGGAACACTTAAGAAACACAGTAGAGTAGAAGAGTGCCCTTTTCTCAAAAGCAGAGTGTGTTTCTTGTAAGGCAAGCTAACGTTTGTTTCCCAGTCCTAAATAAAGTTGAGTCACTTGCAGTTTTTGGTCCTACGAGCAAGAGTTGTTTTCTGGTAAGGAAAGTCACTATTGAGCTCACATTGCCATACACAGTGCAAAAAGCACTCGCATCTGTTCCCAGCAAGTACAGTGTATTGAACTGAAGAGGAGCTACTGTTCTTGTCAGTTTCCTAAGCAGCATTGAACTAGATATGGCCCGTGTGTGAAGTAATCACCGTTCTTTTGTTCTGAGCAAGCTCACTGTACTGGCACTATAGGAAACACAGCAGAGTAGAAGAGTGCTCTTTTCTCAAAGCAGAGTGTGTTTCTTGTAAGGCGAGGTAGCGTTTGTTTCCCAGTCCTAAATGGAGTTGAATCCCATGCAGTTTCTGGTCCTACGAGCAAGAGTTGTTTTCTGGTAAATAGAGACACTATTGTGCTCCCATTGTCATAAACAGGGCAAATAGCACTGGCGTCTGTTCCGAGCATGTAGAGTGTATTGGAATGAAGAGGAGCTACTGTTCTTGTCAGTTTCCTAAGCAGAATTGAACTGGATATGTCCATGTGTGTAGGAAGCACAGTTCTTTTGTTCTGAGCAAGCTCGCTGTACTGGACCTATAGGAAATACAGGAGAATAGAAGAGTGCTCTTTTCTCAAAAGCAGAGTGTGTTTCTTGTAAGGCGAGCTAGCGTTTGTTTCCCAGTCCTAAATGGAGTTGAATCACATGCAGTTTTTGGTCCTACGAGCAAGAGTTTTTTTCTGGTAAGGAAAGTCACTATTGCGCTCCCATTTCCATACAAAGTGCAAATAGCACTCGCATCTGTTCACAGGAAGTACAGTGTATTGGACTGAAGAGGAGCTACTGTTCTCGTCAGTTTCCTAAGCAGAGTTGAACTAGATATGGCCCGTGTTTGTAGGAAGCACAGTTCTTTTGTTCTGAGCAAGCTCACTGTTTTGGCCCTATGGTAAACACAGTAGAGTAGAAGAATGCTCTTTTCTCAAAAGCAGAGTGTGTTTCTTGTAAGGCGAGGTAGCGTTTGTTTCCCAGTCTTAAACGGAGTTGAATCCCATGCAGTTTCTGGTCCTACGAGTAAGAGTTGTTTTCTCGTAAGAAGAGACACTATTGTGCTCCCATTGTCATACACAGGGCAAATAGCACTGGCCTCTTTTCCCAGCATGTAGAGTGTGTTGGACTGAAGAGGAGCTACTGTTCTTGTCAGTTTCCTAAGCAGAATTGAACTGGATATGGCCATGCGTGTAGGAAGCACAGTTCTTTTGTTCTGAGCAAGCTTGCTGTACTGGCCATATAGGAAACTCAGTAGAGTAGAAGAGTGCTCTTTTCTCAAAAGCAGAGTGTGTTTCTCGTAAGGCGAGCTAGCGTTTGTTTCCCAGTCCTAAATGGAGTTGAATCACATGCAGTTTTTGGTCCTACGAGTAAGAGTTGTTTTCTGGTAAGGATAGTCACTATTGCGCTCCCATTGCCATACACAGTGCAAATAGCACTCGCGTCTGTTCCCAGCAAGTACAGTGTATTGGACTGAAGAGGAGCTACTGTTCTTGTCAGTTTCCTAAGCAGCATTGAACTAGATATGGCCCGTGTGTGAAGGAAGCACAGTTCTTTTGTTCTGAGCAAGCTCACTGTACTGGCACTATAGGAAACACAGCAGAGTAGAAGAGTGCTCTTTTCTCAAAAGCAGAGTGTGTTTCTTGTAAGGCGAGCTAGCGTTTTCTTCCCAGACCTAAAGGAGTTGAATCCCATGCAGTTTCTGGTCCAACGAGCAAGAGTTGTTTTCTGGTAAGAAGAGACACTATTTTGCTCCCATTGTCATACACAGGGCAAATAGCACTGGCGTCTGTTCCCAGCATGTACACTGTATTGTAGTGAAGAGGAGCTACTTTTCTTGTCAGTTTCCTAAGCAGAGTTGAACTAGATATGGCCCGTGTGTGTAGGAAGCACAGTTCATTTGTTCTGAGCAAGCTCACTGTTCGGAACACTTAAGAAACACAGTAGAGTAGAAGAGTGCCCTTTTCTCAAAAGCAGAGTGTGTTTCTTGTAAGGCAAGCTAACGTTTGTTTCCCAGTCCTAAATAAAGTTGAGTCACTTGCAGTTTTTGGTCCTACGAGCAAGAGTTGTTTTCTGGTAAGGAAAGTCACTATTGAGCTCACATTGCCATACACATGCAAAAAGCACTCGCATCTGTTCCCAGCAAGTACAGTGTATTGAACTGAAGAGGAGCTACTATTCTTGTCAGTTTCCTAAGCAGCATTGAACTAGATATGGCCCGTGTGTGAAGTAATCACCGTTCTTTTGTTCTGAGCAAGCTCACTGTACTGGCACTATAGGAAACACAGCAGAGTAGAAGAGTGCTCTTTTCTCAAAGCAGAGTGTGTTTCTTGTAAGGCGAGGTAGCGTTTGTTTCCCAGTCCTAAATGGAGTTGAATCCCATGCAGTATCTGGTCCTACGAGCAAGAGTTGTTTTCTGGTAAGGAAAGTCACTATTGCGCTCCCATTTCCATACACAGTGCAAATAGCACTTGCATCTGTTCCCAGCAAGTACAGTGTATTGGACTGAAGCGGAGCTACTGTTCTTGTCAGTTTCCTAAGGAGAGTTGAACTAGATATGGCCCCTGTGTGTAGAAAGCACAGTTCTTTTTTTCTGAGCAAGCTCACTGTTCGGACCCCATAGGAAAAACAGTCGAGTAGAAGAGTGCTCTTTTCTCAAAAGCAGAGTGTGTTTCTTGTAAGGCGAGCTAGCGATTGTTTCCCAGTCCTAAATGGAGTTGAATCACATGCAGTTTCTTGTCCTATGAGCAAGAGTTGTTTTCTGGTAAGAAGAGTTACTATTGTGCTCCCATTGTCATACACAGGGCAAATAGCACTGGCATCTGTTCCCAGCATGTATAGTGTATTGGACTGAAGAGGATCTACTGTTCTTGTCAGTTTCCTAAGCAGAATTGAACTAGATATGGCCGTATTTGTAAGAAGCACAGTTCTTTTGTTCTTAACAAACTCACTCTTCTGGCCCTATAGGAAACACAGTAGAGTAGAAGACTGCTCTTTTCTCAAAAGCAGAGTGTGTTTCTTGTAAGGCGAGCTAGCGTTTGTTTCCCAGTCCTAAATGGAGTTGAATCACATGCAGTTTCTGGTCCTACGAACAAGAGTTGTTTTCTGGTAAGGAAAGTCACTTTTGCGCTCCCATTGCCATACACAGTGCCAATAGCACTCGCGTCTGTTCCCAGCAAGTACAGTGTATTGGACTGAAGAGGAGCTACTGTTCTTGTCAGTTTCCTAAGCAGAGTTGAACTAGATATGGCCCGTGTGTGTAGGAAGCACAGTTCTTTTGTTCTGAGCAAGCTCACTGTTCGGACCCCATAGGAAACACAGTAGAGTAGAAGAGTGCTCTTTTCTCAAAAGCAGTGTGTGTTTCTTGTAAGGCGAGCTAGCGTTTGTTTCCCAGTTTTAAATGGAGTTGAATCACATGCACTTTTTGGTCCTACGAGCAAGAGTTGTTTTTTGGTAAGGAAAGTCACTATTGCGCTCCCTTTGCCATACACAGTGCAAATAGCACTCCCGTCTGTTCCAGCAAGTACAGTGTATTGGACTGAAGCGGAGCTACTGTTCTTGTCAGTTTCCTAAGCAGAGTTGAACTACATATGGTCCGTGTGTGTAGGAAGCACAGTTCTTTTGTTCTGAGCAAGCTCACTGTTCGGACCCCAAGGGAAACACAGTAGAGTAGAAGAGTGCTATTTTCTCAAAAGCAGAGTGTGTTTCTTGTAAGGCGAGCTAGCATTTGTTTCCCAGTCCTAAATGGAGCTGAATCACATGCATTTTCTGGTCCTATGAGCAAGAGTTGTTTTCTGGTAAGGAAAGTCACTATTGCGCTTTCATTGCCATACACAGTGCCAATAGCACTCGCGTCTGTTCCCAGCATGTACAGTGTATTGGACTGAAGAGGAGCTACTGTTCTTGTCAGTTTCCTAAGCAGAGTTGAACTAGATATGGCCTGTGTGTGTAGGAAGCACAGTTCTTTTGTTTTGAGCAAGCTCAATGTTCGGACGTCATAGGAAACACAGTAGAGTAGAAGAGTGCTCTTTTCTCAAAAGCAGAGTGTGTTTCTTGTAAGGCGAGCTAGCGTTTGTTTCCCAGTCCTAAATGGAGTTGAATCACATGCAGTTTCTTGTCCTAAGAGCAAGAGTTGTTTTCTGGTAAGAAGAGTCACTATTGCGCTCCCATTGTCATACACAGGGCAAATAGCACTGGCGTCTGTTCCCAACATGTACAGTGTATTGGACTGAAGAGGATCTACTGTTCTTGTCAGTTTCCTAAGCAGAATTGAACTAGATATGGCCGTATTTGTAGGAAGCACAGTTCTTTTGTTCTGAGCAAACTCACTGTTCTGGCCCTATAGGAAACACAGTAGAGTAGAAGAGTGCTCTTTTCTCAAAAGCAGAGTGTGTTTCTTGTAAGTCGAGCTATCGTTTGTTTCCCAGTCCTAAATGGAGTTGAATCACATGCAGTTTTTGGTCCTATGAGCAAGAGTTGTTTTCTGGTAAGGAAAGTCACTATTGCGCTCCCATTTCCATACACAGTGCAAATAGCACTCGCGTCTGTTCAAAGCTAGTACAGTGTATTGGACTGAAGGGGAGCTAATGTTCTTGTCAGTTTGCTAAGCAGAGTTGAACTAGATATGGCCCCTGTGTGTAGGAAGCACAGTTTTTTTGTTCTGAGCAAGCTCACTGTACGGACCCCATAGGAAACACAGTAGAGTAGAAGAGTGCTCTTTTCTCAAAAGCAGAGTGTGTTTCTAGTAAGGCAAGCTAGCGTTTGTTTCCCAGTCCTAAATGGAGTTGAATCACATCCAGTTTCTGGTCCTACGAGCAAGAGTTGTTTTCTGGTAAGAAGAGTCACTATTGCGCTCCCATTTTCATACACAGGACAAATAGCACTGGCGTCTGTTCGCAGCATGTACAGTGTATTGGACTGAAGAGGATCTACTGTTCTTGTCAGTTTCCTAAGCAGAATTGAACTAGATATGGCCTTATTTGTAGGAAGCACAGTTCTTTTGTTCTGAGCATACTCACTGTTCTGGCCCTATAGGAAACACAGTAGAGTTGAAGAGTGCTCTTTTCTGAAAAGCAGAGTGTGTTTCTTGTTAGGCGAGCTAGCGTTTGTTTCCCAGTCCTAAAAGGAGTTGAATCACATGCACTTTTTGGTCCTACAAGCAAGAGTTGTTTTCTGGTAAGGAAAGTCACTATTGCACTCTCATTGCCATACACAGTGCAAATAGCACTCGCGTCTGTTCCCAGCAAGTACAGTGTATTGGACTGAAGAGGAGCTACTGTTCTTGTCAGTTTCCTAAGCAGCATTGAACTAGATATGGCCCGTGTGTGAAGGAAGCACAGTTCTTTTGATCTGAGCAAGCTCACTGTTTGGACCCCATAGGGAACACAGTAGAGTATAAGAGTGCTCTTTTCTCAAAAGCAGAGTGTGTTTCTTGTAAGGCGAGCTAGCGTTTGTTTCCCAGTCCTAAATGGAGTTGAATCACATGCAGTTTCTTGTCCTACGAGCAAGAGTTGTTTTCTGGTAAGAAGAGTCACTATTTCGCTCCCATTGTCAGACACAGGGCAAATAGCACTGGCATCTGTTCCTAGCATGTACAGTGTATTGGACTGAAGAGGATCTACTGTTCTTGTCAGTTTCCTAAGCAGAATTGAACTAGATATGGCCATATTTGTAGGAAGCACAGTTCTTTTGTTCTGAGCAAACTCACTGTTCTGGCCCTATAGGAAACACAGTAGAGTAGAAGAGTGCTCTTTTCTCAAAAGCAGAGTGTGTTTCTTGTAGGGCGAGCTAGCGTTTGTTTCCCAGTCCTAAATGGAGTTGAATCACATGCAGTTTTTGGTCCTATGAGCAAGAGTTGTTTTCTGGTAAGGAAAGTCACTATTGCACTCCCATTTCCATACACAGTGCAAATAGCAATCGCATCTGTTCCCAGGAAGTACAGTGTAATGGACTGAAGCGGAGCTACTGTTCTTGTCAGTTTCCTAAGCAGAGTTGAACTAGATATGGCCCCTGTGTGTAGGGAGCACAGTTCTTTTGTTCTGAGCAAGCTCCCTTTTTGGACCATATAGAAACACAGAAGAATAGAAGAGTGCTCTTTTCTCAAAAGCAGAGTGTGTTTCTTGTAAGGCGAGCTAGTGTTTGTTCCCCAGTCAGAAATGGAGTTGAATCACATGCAGTTTCTGGTCCTACGAGCAAGAGGTGTTTTCTCATAAGAAGAGTCACTATTGCTCTCCTATTGCCATACACAATACAAATAGGACTCGCGTCTGTTCCCAGCTAGTACAGTGTATTGGACTGAAGAGGAGCTACCGTTCTTGTCAGTTTCCTAAGCAGAGTTGAACTAGATATGGCCCGTGTGTGTAGGAAGCACAGTTCTATTGTTATGAGCAAGCTCACTGTTAGGACCCCATAGGAAACACAGTAGAGTAGAAGAGCGCTCTTTTCTCAAAAGCAGAGTGTGTTAATTGTAAGGCGAGATAGTGTTTGTTTCCCAGTCAGAAATGGAGTTGAATCACATGAAGTTTTTGGTCCTATGAGCAAGAGTTGTTTTCTGGTAAGGAAAGTCACTATTGCACTCCCATTTCCATACACAGTGCAAATAGCAATCGCATCTGTTCCCAGGAAGTACAGTGTATTGGACTGAAGCGGAGCTACTGTTCTTGTCAGTTTCCTAAGCAGAGTTGAACTAGATATGGCCCCTGTGTGTAGGGAGCACAGTTCTTTTGTTCTGAGCAAGCTCCCTGTTCGGACCATATAGAAACACAGAAGAATAGAAGAGTGCTCTTTTCTCAAAAGCAGAGTGTGTTTCTAGTAAGGCAAGCTAGCGTTTATTTCCCAGTCCTAAATGGAGTTGAATCACATGCAGTTTTTGGTCCTATGAGCAAGAGTTGTTTTCTGGTAAGGAAAGTCACTATTGCGCTCCCATTTCCATACACAGTGCAAATAGCACTCGCGTCTGTTCAAAGCTAGTACAGTGTATTGGACTGAAGGGGAGCTAATGTTCTTGTCAGTTTGCTAAGCAGAGTTCAACTAGATATGGCCCCTGTGTGTAGGAAGCACAGTTTTTTTGTTCTGAGCAAGCTCACTGTACGGACCCCATAGGAAACACAGTAGAGTAGAAGAGTGCTCTTTTCTCAAAAGCAGAGTGTGTTTCTAGTAAGGCAAGCTAGCGTTTGTTTCCCAGTCCTAAATGGAGTTGAATCACATCCAGTTTCTGGTCCTACGAGCAAGAGTTGTTTTCTGGTAAGAAGAGTCACTATTGCGCTCCCATTTTCATACACAGGACAAATAGCACTGGCGTCTGTTCGCAGCATGTACAGTGTATTGGACTGAAGAGGATCTACTGTTCTTGTCAGTTTCCTAAGCAGAATTGAACTAGATATGGCCTTATTTGTAGGAAGCACAGTTCTTTTGTTCTGAGCATACTCACTGTTCTGGCCCTATAGGAAACACAGTAGAGTTGAAGAGTGCTCTTTTCTGAAAAGCAGAGTGTGTTTCTTGTTAGGCGAGCTAGCGTTTGTTTCCCAGTCCTAAAAGGAGTTGAATCACATGCACTTTTTGGTCCTACGAGCAAGAGTTGTTTTCTGGTAAGGAAAGTCACTATTGCACTCTCATTGCCATACACAGTGCAAATAGCACTCGCGTCTGTTCCCAGCAAGTACAGTGTATTGGACTGAAGCGGAGCTAATGTTCTTGTCAGTTTCCTAAGCAGAGTTGAAGTGGATATGGCCCCTGTGTGTAGGGAGCACAGTTCTTTTGTTCTGAGCAAGCTCACTGTTCGTACCACATAGAAACACAGAAGAATAGAAGAGTGATCTTTTCTCAAAAGCAGAGTATGTTTCTTGTAAGGCGAGCTAGTATTTGTTGCGCAGTCAGAAATGGAGTTGAATCCCATGCAGTTTCTGGTCCTACGAGCAAGAGGTGTTTTATGATAAGAAGAGTCACTATTGTGCTCCTATTGCCATACACAGTACAAATAGGACTCGCGTCTGTTCCCAGCTAGTACAGTGTATTGGACTGAAGAGGAGCTACTGTTCTTGTCTGTTTCCTAAGCAGAGTTGAACTAGATATGGTCCATGTGTGTAGGAAGCACAGTTCTTTTGTTCTGAGCAAGCTCAATGTTCGGACCCCATATGAACCACAGGAGAATAGAAGACTGCTCTTTTCTCAAAAGCAGAGTGTGTTTCTTATAAGGCGAGGTAGCCTTTGTTTCCCAGTCCAAAATGGAGTTGAATCACATGCAGTTTTTGGTCCTACGAGCAAGAGTTGTTTTCTGGTAAGGAAAGTCACTATTTTGCTCCCTTTGCCATACACAGAACAAATAGCAATCGCGTCTGTTCACAGCAAGTACAGTGTATTGGACTGAAGAGGAGCTACTGTTCTTGTCAGTTTCCTAAGCAGAGTTGAACTTGATATGGCCCATGTGTGTAGAAAGCACAGTTCTTTTGATCTGAGCAAGCTCACTGTTCGGACCCCATAGGAAACACAGTAGAGTATAAGAGTGCTCTTTTCTCAAAAGCAGAGTGTGTTTCTTGTAAGGCGAGCTAGCGTTTGTTTCCCAGTCCTAAATGGAGTTGAATCACATGCAGTTTCTTGTCCTACGAGCAAGAGTTGTTTTCTGGTAAGAAGAGTCACTATTGCTCTCCCATTTCCATACACAGTGCAAATAGCACTCGCATCTGTTCCCAGGAAGTACAGTGTATTGGACTGAAGCGGAGCTACTGTTCTTGTCAGTTTGCTAAGCAGAGTTGAACTAGATATGTCCCGTGTGTGTAGGAAGCACAGTTCTTTTGTTCTGAGCAAGCTCACTGTTCGGACCCCATAGGAAACACAGTAGAGTAGAAGAGTGCTCTTTTCTCAAAAGCAGTGTGTGTTTCTTGTAAGGCGAGCTAGCGTTTGTTTCCCAGTTTTAAATGGAGTTGAATCACATGCAGTTTTTGGTCCTACGAGCAAGAGTTTTTTTTTGGTAAGGAAAGTCACTATTGCGCTCCCTTTGCCATACACAGTGCAAATAGCACTCCCGTCTGTTCCAGCAAGTACAGTGTATTGGACTGAAGCGGAGCTACTGTTCTTGTCAGTTTCCTAAGCAGAGTTGAACTACATATGGTCCGTGTGTGTAGGAAGCACAGTTCTTTTGTTCTGAGCAAGCTCACTGTTCGGACCCCAAGGGAAACACAGTAGAGTAGAAGAGTGCTATTTTCTCAAAAGCAGAGTGTGTTTCTTGAAAGGCGAGCTAGCATTTGTTTCCCAGTCCTAAATGGAGCTGAATCACATGCAGTTTCTGGTCCTACGAGCAAGAGTTGTTTTCTGGTAAGGAAAGTCACTATTGCGCTTTCATTGCCATACACAGTGCCAATAGCACTCGCGTCTGTTCCCAGCAAGTACAGTGTATTGGACTGAAGAGGAGCTACTGTTCTTGTCAGTTTCCTAAGCAGAGTTGAACTAGATATGGCCCGTGTGTGTAGGAAGCACAGTTCTTTTGTTCTGAGCAAGCTCAATGTTCGGACGTCATAGGAAACACAGTAGAGTAGAAGAGTGCTCTTTTCTCAAAAGCAGAGTGTGTTTCTTGTAAGGCAAGCTAGCGTTTGTTTCCCAGTCCTAAATGGAGTTGAATCACATGCAGTTTCTTGTCCTAAGAGCAAGAGTTGTTTTCTGGTAAGAAGAGTCACTATTGCGCTCCCATTGTCATACACAGGGCAAATAGCACTGGCGTCTGTTCCCAACATGTACAGTGTATTGGACTGAAGAGGATCTACTGTTCTTGTCAGTTTCCTAAGCAGAATTGAACTAGATATGGCCGTATTTGTAGGAAGCACAGTTCTTTTGTTCTGAGCAAACTCACTGTTCTGGCCCTATAGGAAACACAGTAGAGTAGAAGAGTGCTCTTTTCTCAAAAGCAGAGTGTGTTTCTTGTAAGTCGAGCTATCGTTTGTTTCCCAGTCCTAAATGGAGTTGAATCACATGCAGTTTTTGGTCCTATGAGCAAGAGTTGTTTTCTGGTAAGGAAAGTCACTATTGCGCTCCCATTTCCATACACAGTGCAAATAGCACTCGCGTCTGTTCAAAGCTAGTACAGTGTATTGGACTGAAGGGGAGCTAATGTTCTTGTCAGTTTGCTAAGCAGAGTTGAACTAGATATGGCCCCTGTGTGTAGGAAGCACAGTTTTTTTGTTCTGAGCAAGCTCACTGTACGGACCCCATAGGAAACACAGTAGAGTAGAAGAGTGCTCTTTTCTCAAAAGCAGAGTGTGTTTCTAGTAAGGCAAGCTAGCGTTTGTTTCCCAGTCCTAAATGGAGTTGAATCACATCCAGTTTCTGGTCCTACGAGCAAGAGTTGTTTTCTGGTAAGAAGAGTCACTATTGCGCTCCCATTTTCATACACAGGACAAAGAGCACTGGCGTCTGTTCGCAGCATGTACAGTGTATTGGACTGAAGAGGATCTACTGTTCATGTCAGTTTCCTAAGCAGAATTGAACTAGATATGGCCTTATTTGTAGGAAGCACAGTTCTTTTGTTCTGAGCATACTCACTGTTCTGGCCCTATAGGAAACACAGTAGAGTTGAAGAGTGCTCTTTTCTGAAAAGCAGAGTGTGTTTCTTGTTAGGCGAGCTAGCGTTTGTTTCCCAGTCCTAAAAGGAGTTGAATCACATGCACTTTTTGGTCCTACGAGCAAGAGTTGTTTTCTGGTAAGGAAAGTCACTATTGCACTCTCATTGCCATACACAGTGCAAATAGCACTCGCGTCTGTTCCCAGCAAGTACAGTGTATTGGACTGAAGCGGAGCTAATGTTCTTGTCAGTTTCCTAAGCAGAGTTGAAGTGGATATGGCCCCTGTGTGTAGGGAGCACAGTTCTTTTGTTCTGAGCAAGCTCACTGTTCGGACCACATAGAAACACAGAAGAATAGAAGAGTGATCTTTTCTCAAAAGCAGAGTATGTTTCTTGTAAGGCGAGCTAGTATTTGTTGCGCAGTCAGAAATGGAGTTGAATCCCATGCAGTTTCTGGTCCTACGAGCAAGAGGTGTTTTATGATAAGAAGAGTCACTATTGTGCTCCTATTGCCATACACAGTACAAATAGGACTCGCGTCTGTTCCCAGCTAGTACAGTGTATTGGACTGAAGAGGAGCTACTGTTCTTGTCTGTTTCCTAAGCAGAGTTGAACTAGATATGGTCCATGTGTGTAGGAAGCACAGTTCTTTTGTTCTGAGCAAGCTCAATGTTCGGACCCCATATGAACCACAGGAGAATAGAAGACTGCTCTTTTCTCAAAAGCAGAGTGTGTTTCTTGGAAGGCGAGGTAGCCTTTGTTTCCCAGTCCGAAATGGAGTTGAATCACATGCAGTTTTTGGTCCTACGAGCAAGAGTTGTTTTCTGGTAAGGAAAGTCACTATTTTGCTCCCTTTGCCATACACAGAACAAATAGCAATCGCGTCTGTTCACAGCAAGTACAGTGTATTGGACTGAAGAGGAGCTACTGTTCTTGTCAGTTTCCTAAGCAGAGTTGAACTTGATATGGCCCATGTGTGTAGAAAGCACAGTTCTTTTGATCTGAGCAAGCTCACTGTTCGGACCCCATAGGGAACACAGTAGAGTATAAGAGTGCTCTTTTCTCAAAAGCAGAGTGTGTTTCTTGTAAGGCGAGCTAGCGTTTGTTTCCCAGTCCTAAATGGAGTTGAATCACATGCAGTTTCTTGTCCTACGAGCAAGAGTTGTTTTCTGGTAAGAAGAGTCACTATTGCTCTCCCATTTCCATGCACAGTGCAAATAGCACTCGCATCTGTTCCCAGGAAGTACAGTGTATTGGACTGAAGCGGAGCTACTGTTCTTGTCAGTTTGCTAAGCAGAGTTGAACTAGATATGTCCCGTGTGTGTAGGAAGCACAGTTCTTTTGTTCTGAGCAAGCTCACTGTTCGGACCCCATTGAAACACAGTAGAGCAGAAGAGTGCTCTTTTTTCAAAAGCAGAGTGTGTTTCTTGTAAGGCAAGCTAGCGTTTGTTTCCCAGTACTAAATGGAGTTGAATCACATCCTGTTTTTGTTCCTACGAGCAAGAGTTGTTTTCTGGTAAGGAAAGTCACTATTTCGCTCCCATTGTCAGACACAGGGCAAATAGCACTGGCATCTGTTCCTAGCATGTACAGTGTATTGGACTGAAGAGGATCTACTGTTCTTGTCAGTTTCCTAAGCAGAATTGAACTAGATATGTCCATATTTGTAGGAAGCACAGTTCTTTTGTTCTGAGCAAACTCACTGTTCTGGCCCTATAGGAAACACAGTAGAGTAGAAGAGTGCTCTTTTCTCAAAAGCAGAGTGTGTTTCTTGTAGGGCGAGCTAGCGTTTGTTTCCCAGTCCTAAATGGAGTTGAATCACATGCAGTTTTTGGTCCTATGAGCAAGAGTTGTTTTCTGGTAAGGAAAGTCACTATTGCACTCCCATTTCCATACACAGTGCAAATAGCAATCGCATCTGTTCCCAGGAAGTACAGTGTAATGGACTGAAGCGGAGCTACTGTTCTTGTCAGTTTCCTAAGCAGAGTTGAACTAGATATGGCCCCTGTGTGTAGGGAGCACAGTTCTTTTGTTCTGAGCAAGCTCCCTTTTTGGACCATATAGAAACACAGAAGAATAGAAGAGTGCTCTTTTCTCAAAAGCAGAGTGTGTTTCTTGTAAGGCGAGCTAGTGTTTGTTCCCCAGTCAGAAATGGAGTTGAATCACATGCAGTTTCTGGTCCTACGAGCAAGAGGTGTTTTCTCATAAGAAGAGTCACTATTGCTCTCCTATTGCCATACACAATACAAATAGGACTCGCGTCTGTTCCCAGCTAGTACAGTGTATTGGACTGAAGAGGAGCTACCGTTCTTGTCAGTTTCCTAAGCAGAGTTGAACTAGATATGGCCCGTGTGTGTAGGAAGCACAGTTCCATTGTTATGAGCAAGCTCACTGTTAGGACCCCATAGGAAACACAGTAGAGTAGAAGAGCGCTCTTTTCTCAAAAGCAGAGTGTGTTAATTGTAAGGCGAGATAGTGTTTGTTTCCCAGTCAGAAATGGAGTTGAATCACATGAAGTTTTTGGTCCTATCAGCAAGAGTTGTTTTCTGGTAAGGAAAGTCACTATTGCACTCCCATTTCCATACACAGTGCAAATAGCAATCGCATCTGTTCCCAGGAAGTACAGTGTATTGGACTGAAGCGGAGCTACTGTTCTTGTCAGTTTCCTAAGCAGAGTTGAACTAGATATGGCCCCTGTGTGTAGGGAGCACAGTTCTTTTGTTCTGAGCAAGCTCCCTGTTCGGACCATATAGAAACACAGAAGAATAGAAGAGTGCTCTTTTCTCAAAAGCAGAGTGTGTTTCTAGTAAGGCAAGCTAGCGTTTATTTCCCAGTCCTAAATGGAGTTGAATCACATCCTGTTTTTGGTCCTACGAGCAAGAGTTGTTTTCTGGTAAGGAAAGTCACTATTGCACTCCCATTGCCATACACAGTGCAAATAGCACTCGCATCTGTTCCCAGCAAGTACAGTGTATTGGACTGAAGAGGAGCTACTGTTCTTGTCAATTTCCTAAGCAGAGTTGAACTAGATATGGCCCCTGTGTGTAGGAAGCACAGTTCTTTTGTTCTGAGCAAGCTCACTGTTCGGGCCCCATAGGATACACAGTAGAGTAGAAGAGTGCTCTTTTCTCAAAAGCAGAGTGTGTTTCTTGTAAGGAGAGCTAGCATTTGTTTCCCAGTCCTAAATGGAGTTGAATCACATCCAGTTTCTGGTCCTACGAGCAAGAGTTGTTTTCTGGTAAGAAGAGTCACTATTGCACTCCATTTTCATACACAGGACAAATAGCACTGGCGTCTGTTCCCAGCATGTACAGTGTATTGGACTGAAGAGGATCTACTGTTCTTGTCAGTTTCCTAAGCAGAATTGAACTAGATATGGCCTTATTTGTAGGAAGCACAGTTCTTTTGTTCTGAGAAAACTCACTGTTCTGGCCCTATAGGAAACACAGTAGAGTTGAAGAGTGCTCTTTTCTGAAAAGCAGAGTGTGTTTCTTGTAAGGCGAGCTAGCGTTTGTTTCCCAGTCCTAAATGGAGTTGAATCACATGCAGTTTTTGGTCCTATGAGCAAGAGTTGTTTTCTGGTAAAAAAAAAAAGTCACTATTGCGCTCCCATTTCCGTACCACAATGCAAATAGCACTCGCTTCTGTTCCCAGCAAGTACAGTGTATTGGACTGAAGAGGAGCTACTGTTCTTGTCAGTTTGCTAAGCAGAGTTGAACTAGATATGGCCCCAGTGTGTAGGAAGCACAGTTTTTTTGTTCTGAGCAAGCTCACTGTTCGGACTTCATAGGAAACACAGTAGAGTAGAAGAGTGCTCTTTTCTCAAAAGCAGAGTGTGTTTCTTGTAAGGAGAGCTAGCGTTTGTTTCCCAGTCCTAAATGGAGTTGAATCACATGCAGTTTCTTGTCCTACAAGCAAGAGTTGTTTTCTGGTAAGAAGAGTCACTATTGCGCTCCCATTGTCATACACAGGGCAAACAGCACTGGCGTCTGTTCCCAGCATATACAGTGTTTTGGACTGAAGAGGATCTACTGTTCTTGTCAGTTTCCTAAGCAGAATTGTACTAGATATAGCCGTATTTGTAGGAAGCACAGTTCTTTTGTTCTGTGCAAACTCACTGTTCTGGCCCTATAGGAAACACAGTAGAGTAGAAGAGTGCTCTTTTCTCAAAAGCAGAGTGTGTTTCTTGTAAGGCGAGCTAGCGTTTGTTTCCCAGTCCTAAATGGAGTTGAATCACATGCAGTTTTTGGTCCTATGAGCAAGAGTTGTTTTCTGGTAAGGAAAGTCACTATTGCACTCCCATTTCCATACACAGTGCAAATAGCAATCGCATCTGTTCCCAGGAAGTACAGTGTATTGGACTGAAGCGGAGCTACTGTTCTTGTCAGTTTCCTAAGCAGAGTTGAACTAGATATGGCCCCTGTGTGTAGGGAGCACAGTTCTTTTGTTCTGAGCAAGCTCCCTGTTCGGACCATATAGAAACACAGAAGAATAGAAGAGTGCTCTTTTCTCAAAAGCAGAGTGTGTTTCTTGTAAGGCGAGCTAGTGTTTGTTCCCCAGTCAGAAATGGAGTTGAATCACATGCAGTTTCAGGTCCTACGAGGAAGAGGTGTTTTCTCATAAGAAGAGTCACTATTGCTCTCCTATTGCCATACACAATACAAATAGGACTCGCGTCTGTTCCCAGCTAGTACAGTGTATTGGACTGAAGAGGAGCTACCGTTCTTGTCAGTTTCCTAAGCAGAGTTGAGCTAGATATGGCCCGTGTGTTAGAAGCACAGTTCTATTGTTATGAGCAAGCTCACTGTTAGGACCCCATAGGAAACACAGTAGAGCAGAAGAGTGCTCATTTCTCTAAAGCAGAGTGTGTTTCTTGTAAGGCAAGTTAGTGTTTGTTTTTCAGTCAGAAATGGAGTTGAATCGCATGCAGTTTCTGGTCCTAGGAGCAAGAGTTGTTTTCTGGTAAGAAGAGTCACTATTGCGCTCCCATTGTCATACACAGGGCAAATAGCACTGGCGTCTGTTCCCAGCAAGTACAGTGTATTGGACTGAAGTGGAGCTACTGTTCTTGTCAGTTTCCTAAGCAGAGTTGAACTAGATATGGCCCCTGTGTGTAGGAAGCACATTTCTTTTGTTTTGAGCAAGATCACTGTTCGGACCCCATAGGAAACACAGTAGAGTAGAAGAGTGCTCTTTTCTCAAAAGCAGAGTGTGTTAATTGTAAGGCGAGCTAGTGTTTGTTTCCCAGTCAGAAATGGAGTTGAATCACATGCAGTTTTTGGTCCTATGAGCAAGAGTTGTTTTCTGGTAAGGAAAGTCACTATTGCGCTCCCATTTCCATACATAGTGCAAATAGTACTCACATCTGTTCAAAGCTAGTACAGTGTATTGGACTGAAGCGGAGCTACTGTTCTTGTCAGTTTGCTAAGCAGAGTTGAACTAGATATGGCCCCTGTGTGTAGGAAGCACAGTTCTATTGTTCTGAGCAAGCTCACTGTTCGGACCCCTTAGGAAACACAGTAGAGTAGAAGAGTGCTCTTTTCTCAAAAGCAGAGTGTGTTTCTAGTAAGGCAAGCTAGCGTTTTTTTCCCAGTCCTAAATGGAGTTGAATCACATCCTGTTTTTGGTCCACGAGCAAGAGTTGTTTTCTGGTAAGGAAAGTCACTATTGCACTCCCATTGCCATACACAGTGCAAATAGCACTCGCATCTGTTCCCAGCAAGTACAGTGTATTGGCCTGAAGAGGAGCTACTGTTCTTGTCAATTTCCTAAGCAGAGTTGAACTAGATATGGCCCCTGTGTGTAGGAAGCACAGTTCTTTTGTTCTGAGCAAGCTCAATGTTCGGACCCCATATGAACCACAGGAGAATAGAAGACTGCTCTTTTCTCAAAAGCAGAGTGTGTTTCTTGGAAGGCGAGGTAGCCTTTGTTTCCCAGTCCAAAATGGAGTTGAATCACATGCAGTTTTTGGTCCTACGAGCAAGAGTTGTTTTCTGGTAAGGAAAGTCACTATTTTGCTCCCTTTGCCATACACAGAACAAATAGCAATCGCGTCTGTTCACAGCAAGTACAGTGTATTGGACTGAAGAGGAGCTACTGTTCTTGTCAGTTTCCTAAGCAGAGTTGAACTTGATATGGCCCATGTGTGTAGAAAGCACAGTTCTTTTGATCTGAGCAAGCTCACTGTTCGGACCCCATAGGGAACACAGTAGAGTATAAGAGTGCTCTTTTCTCAAAAGCAGAGTGTGTTTCTTGTAAGGCGAGCTAGCGTTTGTTTCCCAGTCCTAAATGGAGTTGAATCACATGCAGTTTCTTGTCCTACGAGCAAGAGTTGTTTTCTGGTAAGAAGAGTCACTATTGCTCTCCCATTTCCATACACAGTGCAAATAGCACTCGCATCTGTTCCCAGGAAGTACAGTGTATTGGACTGAAGCGGAGCTACTGTTCTTGTCAGTTTGCTAAGCAGAGTTGAACTAGATATGTCCCGTGTGTGTAGGAAGCACAGTTCTTTTGTTCTGAGCAAGCTCACTGTTCGGACCCCATTGGAAACACAGTAGAGCAGAAGAGTGCTCTTTTTTCAAAAGCAGAGTGTGTTTCTTGTAAGGCAAGCTAGCGTTTGTTTCCCAGTACTAAATGGAGTTGAATCACATCCTGTTTTTGTTCCTACGAGCAAGAGTTGTTTTCTGGTAAGGAAAGTCACTATTTCGCTCCCATTGTCAGACACAGGGCAAATAGCACTGGCATCTGTTCCTAGCATGTACAGTGTTGGACTGAAGAGGATCTACTGTTCTTGTCAGTTTCCTAAGCAGAATTGAACTAGATATGGCCATATTTGTAGGAAGCACAGTTCTTTTGTTCTGAGCAAACTCACTGTTCTGGCCCTATAGGAAACACAGTAGAGTAGAAGAGTGCTCTTTTCTCAAAAGCAGAGTGTGTTTCTTGTAGGGCGAGCTAGCGTTTGTTTCCCAGTCCTAAATGGAGTTGAATCACATGCAGTTTTTGGTCCTATGAGCAAGAGTTGTTTTCTGGTAAGGAAAGTCACTATTGCACTCCCATTTCCATACACAGTGCAAATAGCAATCGCATCTGTTCCCAGGAAGTACAGTGTAATGGACTGAAGCGGAGCTACTGTTCTTGTCAGTTTCCTAAGCAGAGTTGAACTAGATATGGCCCCTGTGTGTAGGGAGCACAGTTCTTTTGTTCTGAGCAAGCTCCCTTTTTGGACCATATAGAAACACAGAAGAATAGAAGAGTGCTCTTTTCTCAAAAGCAGAGTGTGTTTCTTGTAAGGCGAGCTAGTGTTTGTTCCCCAGTCAGAAATGGAGTTGAATCACATGCAGTTTCTGGTCCTACGAGCAAGAGGTGTTTTCTCATAAGAAGAGTCACTATTGCTCTCCTATTGCCATACACAATACAAATAGGACTCGCGTCTGTTCCCAGCTAGTACAGTGTATTGGACTGAAGAGGAGCTACCGTTCTTGTCAGTTTCCTAAGCAGAGTTGAACTAGATATGGCCCGTGTGTGTAGGAAGCACAGTTCTATTGTTATGAGCAAGCTCACTGTTAGGACCCATAGGAAACACAGTAGAGTAGAAGAGCGCTCTTTTCTCAAAAGCAGAGTGTGTTAATTGTAAGGCGAGATAGTGTTTGTTTCCCAGTCCTAAATGGAGTTGAATCACATGCAGTTTTTGGTCCTATGAGCAAGAGTTGTTTTCTGGTAAGGAAAGTCACTATTGCACTCCCATTTCCATACACAGTGCAAATAGCAATCGCATCTGTTCCCAGGAAGTACAGTGTATTGGACTGAAGCGGAGCTACTGTTCTTGTCAGTTTCCTAAGCAGAGTTGAACTAGATATGGCGCCTGTGTGTAGGGAGCACAGTTCTTTTGTTCTGAGCAAGCTCCCTGTTCGGACCATATAGAAACACAGAAGAATAGAAGAGTGCTCTTTTCTCAAAAGCAGAGTGTGTTTCTAGTAAGGCAAGCTAGCGTTTATTTCCCAGTCCTAAATGGAGTTGAATCACATCCTGTTTTTGGTCCTACGAGCAAGAGTTGTTTTCTGGTAAGGAAAGTCACTATTGCACTCCCATTGCATACACAGTGCAAATAGCACTCGCATCTGTTCCCAGCAAGTACAGTGTATTGGACTGAGAGAGGAGCTACTGTTCTTGTCAATTTCCTAAGCAGAGTTGAACTAGATATGGCCCCTGTGTGTAGGAAGCACAGTTCTTTTGTTCTGAGCAAGCTCACTGTTCGGGCCCCATAGGATACACAGTAGAGTAGAAGAGTACTCTTTTCTCAAAAGCAGAGTGTGTTTCTTGTAAGGAGAGCTAGCATTTGTTTCCCAGTCCTAAATGGAGTTGAATCACATCCAGTTTCTGGTCCTACGAGCAAGAGTTGTTTTCTGGTAAGAAGAGTCACTATTGCACTCCCATTTTCATACACAGGACAAATAGCACTGGCGTCTGTTCCCAGCATGTACAGTGTATTGGACTGAAGAGGATCTACTGTTCTTGTCAGTTTCCTAAGCAGAATTGAACTAGATATGGCCTTATTTGTAGGAAGCACAGTTCTTTTGTTCTGAGAAAACTCACTGTTCTGGCCCTATAGGAAACACAGTAGAGTTGAAGAGTGCTCTTTTCTGAAAAGCAGAGTGTGTTTCTTGTAAGGCGAGCTAGCGTTTGTTTCCCAGTCCTAAATGGAGTTGAATCACATGCAGTTTTTGGTCCTATGAGCAAGAGTTGTTTTCTGGTAAAAAAAAAAAGTCACTATTGCGCTCCCATTTCCGTACACAATGCAAATAGCACTCGCTTCTGTTCCCAGCAAGTACAGTGTATTGGACTGAAGAGGAGCTACTGTTCTTGTCAGTTTCCTAAGCAGAGTTGAACTAGATATGGCCCATGTGTGTAGTAAGCACAGTTCTTTTGTTCTGAGCAAGCTCACTGTCAGACCCCCATAGGAAAAACAGTAGAGTAGAAGAGTGCTCTTTTCTCAAAAGCAGAGTGTGTTTCTTGTAAGGCGAGCTAGCGTTTGTTTCCCAGTCCTAAATGGAGTTGAATCACATGCAATTTTTGGTTCTAGAAGCAAGAGTTGTTTTCTGGTAAGGAAAGTCACTACTGCGCTCCCTTTGCCATACACAGTGCAATTAGCACTCTCGTTTTGTTCCCAGCAAGTACAGTGTATTGGACTGAAGAGGAGCTACTGTTCTTGTCAGTTTGCTAAGCAGAGTTGAACTAGATATGGCCCCAGTGTGTAGGAAGCACAGTTTTTTTGTTCTGAGCAAGCTCACTGTTCGGACTTCATAGGAAACACAGTAGAGTAGAAGAGTGCTCTTTTCTCAAAAGCAGAGTGTGTTTCTTGTAAGGAGAGCTAGCGTTTGTTTCCCAGTCCTAAATGGAGTTGAATCACATGCAGTTTCTTGTCCTACAAGCAAGAGTTGTTTTCTGGTAAGAAGAGTCACTATTGCGCTCCCATTGTCATACACAGGGCAAATAGCACTGGCGTCTGTTCCCAGCATATACAGTGTTTTGGACTGAAGAGGATCTACTGTTCTTGTCAGTTTCCTAAGCAGAATTGTACTAGATATAGCCGTATTTGTAGGAAGCACAGTTCTTTTGTTCTGTGCAAACTCACTGTTCTGGCCCTATAGGAAACACAGTAGAGTAGAAGAGTGCTCTTTTCTCAAAAGCAGAGTGTGTTTCTTGTAAGGCGAGCTAGCGTTTGTTTCCCAGTCCTAAATGGAGTTGAATCACATGCAGTTTTTGGTCCTATGAGCAAGAGTTGTTTTCTGGTAAGGAAAGTCACTATTGCACTCCCATTTCCATACACAGTGCAAATAGCAATCGCATCTGTTCCCAGGAAGTACAGTGTATTGGACTGAAGCGGAGCTACTGTTCTTGTCAGTTTCCTAAGCAGAGTTGAACTAGATATGGCCCCTGTGTGTAGGGAGCACAGTTCTTTTGTTCTGAGCAAGCTCCCTGTTCGGACCATATAGAAACACAGAAGAATAGAAGAGTGCTCTTTTCTCAAAAGCAGAGTGTGTTTCTTGTAAGGCGAGCTAGTGTTTGTTCCCCAGTCAGAAATGGAGTTGAATCACATGCAGTTTCAGGTCCTACGAGGAAGAGGTGTTTTCTCATAAGAAGAGTCACTATTGCTCTCCTATTGCCATACACAATACAAATAGGGACTCGCGTCTGTTCCCAGCTAGTACAGTGTATTGGACTGAAGAGGAGCTACCGTTCTTGTCAGTTTCCTAAGCAGAGTTGAACTAGATATGGCCCGTGTGTGTAGGAAGCACAGTTCTATTGTTATGAGCAAGCTCACTGTTAGGACCCCATAGGAAACACAGTAGAGTAGAAGAGCGCTCTTTTCTCAAAAGCAGAGTGTGTTAATTGTAAGGCGAGATAGTGTTTGTTTCCCAGTCAGAAATGGACTTGAATCACATGAAGTTTTTGGTCCTATGAGCAAGAGTTGTTTTCTGGTAAGGAAAGTCACTATTGCACTCCCATTTCCATA